>NW_012269713.1:0-2194 GCF_000151885.1 Dipodomys ordii
ATTTCCCTGCAAATGCCATTATTTTGTCATTTCTAATGGCTGCATAATATTCCATTGTGTATAGATACCACAATTTTTGGATCCATTCATCTGTCGTGGGGCATCTGGGTTGTTTCCATATCCTAGCTATTGTGAACAGTGCTGCAATAAACATGGAGTGCACTATAGTTTTTAATACAGATTGGTTGCAGCCTTCAGGAAAATGTCAAGTTTAATATGAGTTCATGATATTTTTTTTTTTTGGTTGGTCGTGGGACTTGAGCCACAGAGCCACTCCCAATATAACTTCATAACAATCACAGTGTTGTTGTCCAGTGTATGGGTATGCTTTCTTCTATCCAAGAAGTGTATGTTTGTGTATAGAAACTGATTAAAGAAGGCTGTAGGAGAATTTAATGCTTAAAGAAATGCTTTGTTAGGAAAAGAAAAATTACAACAAAAATTAAAGCCCTGCTTTTGCTGTAAATTTGAATCTTAACAAAATGAATCACTTAATGCTATAATTTAAAATAGTGATTTTATGTATATATTCTCAGTGATTCTTGTTTGAACTTATGTAGGAATCCATGGGAAAGAGCTATGATGGAAGAGCTTATGTTATCACTGGCATGTGGAACCCTAATGCACCAATATTTCTGGCACTTAATGAAGAAACCCCGAAAGGTGAATTCTTAAAATTGTTAAAGATTCAGGTGTTTATTTAAGATGAAGATATTCTTACTTAGAATGTGAAGATCTTTTTCATACTTTGTGCTTCAATGGAAGAAAACCCTATCATTCAAAAGAATTCTCCCAGAAGATGTTAAGTGATTTTTATTGGATTATGTAGAAGGCATTAGGCTTTGTGTTTTATTATAGAGTTGTTTTATTTGGGTGGGAATGATAGAAGAATATGAAAGGTGAAAGCAAATTCATTCTAGATACATATCTTTATTGTTTTAACTTTAAAAAATATAGATTATTTATATTCCTCATTTATTCTAGCTTTTGATTTTTGGGATTCTAGAAATAGAAATGCTTTTCCCTTGTTACTTATCTTTTTATTTAACAGGTAATATTACATAGAAATTTATTTATTTACTTTTTTGTGTCCGGTTGTGGGGCCTGAACTCTTGGCCTGGGCGTTGTCCCTCAGCTCTTCAGCTCAAGGCTAGCGCTCTAACCACTTGAGCCACAGCGCCACTTCCAGCTTTTTTTTTTTCTGCTTATGTGGTGCTGAGGAATCGAACCCAGGGCCTCATGCATGCAAGGCAAGCGCTCTACCTGTGAGCCACCTTCCCAGTCCCTACATAGAAATTTATAAATGTTAAATAATCAGATTCATTTTTTCCTAATTTATCTAGTATCTATTACCAATGTTTTTGCCTCTGTATCATCTGCTTTTAAACATAAATATTTAAAGTTTTATTTGATGGGTTATAGTCTTACTACAAATACTTTGTCATTAGTCTAATATTTATATTTAGAATATAATAGATCAATTTTCTTTATCTTTAATTTTACATAGCTTAGTTTCTAAACAGGTTTTTGGCTAAAGACAGGAATAATTTGTGTTTACTAAAATGGAAATATATTAATGAAGAGTAGGAAAATGATAAACATTTGTTATTTTCCTAAAAGAGATCATGTATGAGGCTATGTAAAATTAAGGATTGAAAGAGAAAAAATTGTTATATAAAATCTACCTTTTTATATTTTAGCAATCTGATTTCTAAGTAGTTTATTTCTAGAGATGAGCTTACAAGTTTCTTCTTTATAATCACTAGATAGAAAACACAAAAAAGAGAAAAATAAGCCATTTAAAAAGTTTAAAGAGGGGCTGGGAAGGTGGCTCAGTGGTAGAGTGCTTGCCTTGCATGACTGAGGCCCTGGGTTCAATTCCTCAGCACCACATAAGCAAAAAGCAAAAAGCCGGAAGTGGCACTGTGGTTCAAGTGGTAGAGCGCTAGCCTTGAGCTGAAGAGCTGAGGGACAGTGCCCATGCCCAGAGTTAGGCCCCACAACCGGACCAAAAAAAAAAAAAGTTTAAAGAATAAAATTAGAAATATTAAAGACTAAATTATAAAAGTAGCTCTTATCTGATTTTGTTATACATATTTCTGTTTTATATTTTAATACATATTATATCTTCAAGTAGAAAATAATTCTTATAATTTATTTATTCAATTAAAATAGCCCTTTTTTTTTTTTTTTT
>NW_012269713.1:6484-9361 GCF_000151885.1 Dipodomys ordii
CTCCCCCCCAATCCCAATCCTTCTCCTTCCCCCATGAGTACATTTCTTATCAAGCATTGTAGCCTTCTCCTTTGTTTCCCCTTCCCATCCCTTCCCATCCTCCCCCTGCCCCCCCACCCAACCCTCCCCACCCCCCCCACCAAAGTTGTAAAGTTAGTTTTCGACATAACAACTTGTACTTCTCATTGACCTGTTCTTATTTCTGTAAGAAAACAGGTTCTAAGATGCTAAAATCAAATGACATTTTATACTGATTGAGGAAGCATTCTCTGCTTATATGGGGTTATTCGGAAACTATTTGCTGAAAAGTTTTCTACTTAAAAAGCTACTAGTGAATTTTTGGTATTTTACTATTAAATGTTCATTCCACTGGCATAAATCTTTGGTCCCGTAAAAATGCCATTGGCCATAGGAAGTAGGCCTTAATAACTTTTTTTCAGTCATAGTATCTTCTTTGTTAATAGGTTTAATGAGACTTTTTCCTTTGGTTAGATTTTATTAGAGGTCTTGGTAGAGAACTCAAGAGGTCATTTCTGCTTTACACTACGTGTCCCTGTATTGGGAAGGAAAGCCAAAGACTTTGATTTATTTTTTATTTTGCTGACACAGAAGCATTTATTTTAGAAGTAATTTTCAATACTTAGTTAAGTTTCTTAAACCTTTATTGAGTGCCATCAGCATAAAATTATGTTGTACAAATGTGTAATAGCATTATATTTTCTGAACGTAAGTAAAATATGTAGTGGTAAAACTATTAAAATGCTAGATGTTAATGCAACAGTAATAACATATACAAATTGTAGAAGTAGCACTTACCGATCACACTGAACTTGGATTCATATTGGACCACTCAGTTTATCTGTTTATTTTTTTTACCGTTTATTTATTTATATATTTTTTGCCATACTGTTGCTTAATGTTTGCTAAGCAGATCTTCTGCTACTATAGCTACCTTCTTTAGTCCCTTTTTTTTTGTTTTAGTTATTTTGAGATAGGGTATCACTTCCTACCCTAGTAAACATAGATTGTATTCCTCCTGTTTGTGCCTTTTGGATGAGTTAATAGGCATATACCACTACACCCAGCCATCTTGCTTCCCAATAGCTTAGAAAGACTGATGTGTTTGTCAACATACCTTGCCATGGAGGCTTGGAACTTTGGAGATTCCCTAATGGAGATTCCCTGATCTCTTCTTTTCAAGTATATAGGATTATAGGTTCACTGTTCCTGGCCATACCTTTTCAGTTTGTTCCCTTGTTTACCTCTGCTGTGTATTTTCTAACTGCATAATTTTAGGCAAGGTATTTTTCATTTCTGAAAAGGTTATTATGTTACCCAAAGACTTATAATAAGGAGTAAATGCTAACCTTGGAAATAGAACAGTGACTGTCCCTTGGTAAATGCTAATTAAATTTTACTATTTCTTTTTTTTTTTAATGATATTTTCTCAGTGCTAGGATTTGAACCTAGGAAAAAGCCAAGATTTTTAAAGTGTGTTGATACAGAAAGGTTGTTTAGTGAGAGACAGTAATTGGATAAACTAATAGAATAAATTAATAGAATTCTGTTGTAATACTGTGTAGGAAATTAGATATTCCCCAAGCATTACTCTGGAATCATAACCATACTCAGGAATTTAGAAGACTTTTTTTCTCAGGTGGTGAGGAATTACTAAAGGCTTTTAAAGTGTGAATGACACTAAGTTAATAATTGATAAAAGTCACTATGAAAACAGTAAGAAGACTGTGCAGTCAATATATGACATTATGATGGCTTGAAAAAAGGGCAGTTGGACAAGGGCTGATGGAAAAGATGACAGGGAGAGGCTTTTGGAAAGTAAAAACCAACCAGATTTTATGTTCACTTTCAGGCTAAGGCCAAGTGAGAACTAAAGGTAAGTTTATTGTGGGTGACTAGGTGATTATTGAATTTATCTTGATTAAAGTAGAATGTCAAGGAGAAAAGTGTTGGGGTAATGGATGGAATAATTTTGTATGTGTTGAATTTAATTTCCTGTGGTACTCCTAGGTAGAGATGTTTGTAGGCAGTTGGATACTTTGATCCTAACCTTGGGAAATAATGATTTTAAAAATGATAAATGTAGGCTGGGAATGTGGCTTACTGGTAGAATGTTTGTCTAGCATGCATAAATTCCTGGGTTTGATTCCTCAGTACCACATAAACAGAAAGAGCTGGGAGTAGCACTGTGGCTCAAGTAGGGGGTAGAGTGCTAGCCTTGATCAGAAGAAGCTCTGGGGCAGTGCCTATGCTCTGAGTTCAAGTCCCAGGACTGGCAAAAAAAAAAAAGATCAATGCTTGAAACTTGGGAATAGTAGTAAATGAAAACACTTAGAACCCAAATGTTTAAGAAGAGAGCATGGCTGAGGATGCAGTCTTGGGAATGAATAGATTTAAAAGATTGGCAGAGAATGAAGATTGAACCAAAGAAATATAGACGAATAAGCACAGATCTGGGGTTAAAGTCAGGAGAATTAGAGGAAGGGACCATTAGAGAGGAAATAGCTTCTAACTGGAGAGCATTCCTACAGTATAGTTACTTCAGTTAGGTCTATTAGTGTAAATAAGAAGGAACTACAATGGTAAGACTATAAGGCATGGACAATTTCAGAGGAACAGTGGGACAGAAATCTGATTGTAGTTTATTTAGGACTGATTGGGTTACAAAAAGGATATTGGGTACACATATGCAGTATTAACATTTTATTTTAGTGGTAGGGTTTTTTTTATTAGTTCATGTTGTTTTGTTCTATAATTTAATTATAGAACAATTCTATATTCTGTTGATGTGTAGCCCAAAATAATGATAAGGCATCAGGAACAGTTGGGTGCTACCAGCTTCTTTTTTTTTTTTTTTAA
>NW_012269714.1:0-1799 GCF_000151885.1 Dipodomys ordii
AGTACCACATACATAGAAAAAGCCAGAAGTGGTGCTGCGGCTCAAATGGTAGAGTGCTAACCTTGAGCAAAAGAAGCTCAGGGACAATACCCAAGCCCTGAGCTCACAAGCCCCGAGTTCACAAGCCCCAGGACTGGCAAAATTTTAAAAAAAATTTTTAAAAGATTCTTAAAAATCCTAAAATGGCTATTTCTGGTTCCACTGGTAAGTAAATATATAAAAGAGAATATAAAATGTACAAATCTTTTCTAAAGCACATCCTAAATTCATTTTACATACTTATATATATCATGACACCAAAAGCAGGCAAGGATAGTACAAAAACAAAATTACAGCCGGGCACCAGCGGCTCACGCCTGTAATCCTAGCTACTCAGGAGGCTGAGATCTGATGATCATGGTTCAAAGCCAGCCCAGACAAAAAAAGTCCATGAGGGCAGGGAAGGTGGCTCAGTGGTAGAGCGTTTGCCTTGCATACATGAGGCCCTGGGTTTGATTCCTCAGCACCACATAAGCAAAAAGAAAAAAGCCAGAAGTGGCGCTGTGGCTCAAGTGGTAGAGCACTAGCCTTGAGCTGAAGAGCTAAGGGACAGCACCCAGGCCCAGAGTTCAGGCCCCACAACCAGACCCAAAAAAAAAAAGTCCATGAGACTCTTATCTCCAATTAACCACCAGAAAACCGGAAGTGCACTATGGCTCAAGTGGTAGAGCGCTAGCCTTGAGCTGAAGAGCTGAGGGACAGCGCCCAGGCCCAGAGTTCAGGCCCCACGACCGGATCCCCCACCCCCACCCCCAAAAAAAGAAAGAAAGAACAGTATGGACTGGGAGAGAGAGGGCAATGTGATTGGCCTGGAAGAATTGGAATGCTCTTCATTATCCTGGTTTTAATGCTGAGGAGAAAGAAAATAAGGGTACATGAAATCTTTCTGAATTATTTCTTACAACTCATGGGAATCTATACTCCCAAATAAAAAGTTAAAGCTAAAAAGAGCTGAGAACTGGTGGCTCATATCTGTAATCCTAGCTACTCGTAGGCTGACATCTGAGGATTGTGGTTCAAAGCCAGCCCAGGCAGACAAGCCTGTGAGACTCTTATCTCCAATTAACTACCAGAAAACCAGAAGTAGTGCTGTGGCTCAAATAGTAGAGCGCTCACCTTGAGCTGAAGAACTCAGGGACAGCACACAGGCCCAGAGTTCAAACCCCAACAACTGACAAAAAAAGAAAAGAAAAGAAAAGAAGAGAAAAGAAAAATATAGTTGGAGGACTTACCTAACTTCAAAACTTAAGTGTATACAGTAATCAAGACCTTGTGTTATGGTGGCAAGATAAACAAAGGATCAGTATTGCAGATAGAGATCAAATAGATCCACATTCATATGCACAAATGCTTTTTCACAATTCAGTGGAGAAAGGATTTTTCTTTCACAAATAGTACTGGAACAACTGATGTCCATTTACAAGAACACGGCCTGCCTATAGGCAAGTTACATTTCCAACACTACCAAACACATATTTTCATTCTTCAAATCACAAACAGATCACTGACCAAAAAACCCAAATGTAAAAGCCAAAATTATAAAACTTCTACAAGAAAATATTGGGGAAGCTGGGCTCCGGTGGCTCACGCCTGTAATACTAGCTACTCAGGAGGCTGAGATCTGAGAATTGCGGTTCAAAGCCAGCCCGGGCAGGAAAGACCATGAGACTCCTATCTCCAATAAACCACTAGAAAACCGGAAGTGGCGCTGTAGCTCAAGTGGTAGAGCACTCGCCTTGAGCTGAAGAGCTGAGGGACAG
>NW_012269714.1:6174-7275 GCF_000151885.1 Dipodomys ordii
TGAGATCTGAGGATCACGGTTCAAAGCCAGCCCAGGCAGGAGAGACTGTGAGACTCCTATCTCCAATAAACCACCAGAAAACCGGAAGTGGCGCTATAGCTCAAGTGGTAGAGGGCTCGCCTTGAGCTGAAGAGCTGAGGGACAGCACCCAGGCCCAGAGTTCAAGCCCCACGACCGACAAAAAAAAGCCAAAAGTGGAGCTGTGGTTCAAGTGGTACTATGCTAGCCTTGCTCACAAAAGCTAATGGATAGTACCCAGGCTGAGTCCAAGCCCCGGGACCAGCACCAAAAAAAAAAAAAAAAAATTATACACACACACACACACACACACACACACACACACATACATTTCCACACAGGCCACATTTTTGACAATTCAAACTTATCTCTACTCACAGAAGCAGCCTATCAGTAGTTGACTAGGGTAGAGAAAAGAAGGGGTGAGGGAAGTGCTTTGAAAGGGTGATGTCAACCAGGCACCGGTGGCTCACGCCTGTAATCATAACTACTCAGGAGGCTTAGATCTGAGGATAGTGGTTCAAAGCCAGCCTGGGCAGGAAAGTCCATAAAACTCTTATCTGCAATAAACCTTAGAAAACCAGAAGCGGCAGAGTGCTAGTCTTGAGCTGAAGAGCTGAGGGACAGCGCCCAGGCCCAGAGTTCAAGCCTCACGACTGACAAAAAAAAAAAAATACCCAGATGCAGTTCAAAGCCACCCTCAGCAGGAAAGTCTGAGCCTCTTGTCTCCAATTAACCAGCAAAAAGCTGAAAGTAGAACTGTGGCTCAAGTAGGAGAGCACTATAGTGCCTTGAGCAAAAATGCTCAGGGACAGCATCCAGGCCCTGAGTTCAAACTCCAGGACCAGTACAAAAAAACCCAAATTCAGATGTATGAATCTGAATTGAACTTCTCAGCATGGAGTTGGCTTCCACCTAAAGAAATATTAGTATGTTGTAAAAGACTTTCTACTCGGGGGCTGGGAAGGTGGCTCAGTGGTAGAGCGCTTGCCTTGCATGCTCAAGGCCCTGGGTTCGATTCCTCAGTACCACATAAGCAAAAAGAAAAAAGCTGGAAGTGGCGCTGTGGCTCAAGTGGTAGAG
>NW_012269715.1:0-2644 GCF_000151885.1 Dipodomys ordii
TGGCAGATTTCAGGTGAGTAGCATTTCAAGTAGCTCGTGTGATTCTCATGGCATTCTCATTGGTTTTTTTAACTTCCACATTTTGAGGCAATTCCTGTAGAGTGGTTGAAAAATAAGTATGTTATAAATGAAGAAGGAATCTCTACACAATTGAAATAAATCTTTCAGGATACCTTTAATTTTTAATGGCTTTATTCATTTTAGTAAGCAAACAGGACCCTCCTCAGAATGAATATCTCTGGTAGAAACCATTTATAGTAAAGAAGGGGAAAAATAGGCAAATATAAGCCAGGGAGATGAACTGGGGAAAATGTATGGTCGGTAGCACATAAAAATATATAGTCCCTGGGTTCCATCAGGGATAAATGCAAACACTTATCTTTTTGTCTTGATAAGCTTAAGTTATTTAATAAGTTTTGGTTTTCTAGTCAGGTTGTCCAGGCAAATTCAAATTTCTTAGTAGATTATTTGTATTTATTAGGCTGTTTATTCATTTTATAAGCAATTCTATCCAGAAGCAGAGCCTAGACAATCTTGCACCATTGCAAATCAGGCAAAACTTTGTTCACCCATGCCTTTTTGTGCTCACTCTCTTCTCTTTGCTTCTCCCTCATAGTTCATTTTCTCCCCCAATAGAAAAATATACTGGGACATATTTTAGATGTTTTTTATTTGCCTGGTACCACCCATAATTGAAGATGAATCTTTTCTGGGAACAGATGGTATATTATTCATCTTAGGAACTCCGGTATAGAGCACACTAACTTGTACCTAATATAAGGATTAATAAATGAATTCAATACATCTTATTCTCCTAATGATTCTTTTGAATAGTTTAAGAAACTAAGGCACAAAGCTAATCATTCAGCGTAATTTTCAGGACTGTCAGAGCATAGGAACAAAACTAGTACATCAAGGACAGTGTTTGACTACAAACTTCTGTCCCGCTTTCAAGAATGAAATGAATCAATCCTAATCAGTTTTCAGATTTTTTAATGAAATATTCCAACTATGTGGGGATCATTTATAATGTGTCATCAGTAAAATCAGAAAGATACCTAGATAAAATTTAACAAATAGAACAACGTATTTCAGTCCGTCACTGCATGTAGATTTAAGGGTCTCTATGGTATTTAGAGGTCTGTCAATGACAACTTTGCTCTTTTAAAAATCCCTGTTGACATAGTGATGAGACTTTATTATATGTCTAAAGTTTTATTGTTTTCTTATATAAGTCTTTGAGGAAAGGCTCATATTGTTAACCTCTTAGAGTAAATCAGTAGATTCGTGTTCTTTCACCCAACCATTCATTAATAAGTGCATCTGGATGTGTCGACTTGAGTTTATCCATTTCACTGATATTAATCTGTGAAACATAATATTCTGACTTCTATGAGGATTATAGTCTAGTTTTGTTTCTGACTAGCTTTGGGAACTGGAAAGTCAATTCAGTACTCTCTGTTGACCATGTTGATGGCAATATTAAAATAAGCTCATATATCCAGAAGAGACTAAAAATATAATTAGAGATTTGAATATCTAAAAGAGATTTTCTGATGATTTCTGTTGAAATCATGTTTTCATTACCCTTGGAAATCTATATAGTGAAACATATTCAGAACTGAAGATCAATTTCACAGGGACTTATGATGTAATATTTCATGCATTTTTCTACAGGTACAACCACAAGTGTAAAAACTGAGAAATACTTACAAAAAAGTTCATTGAAATTAAGGTTACATATGTTAAGTTGGAATTCATATTATATCTTCCTACCATGTGTTTATAGCAATTTTATAATAAATATTAAACCTAAAAAGGGATTTTATGACATATATTATTTAATTTAATGCTACAAAACCAGAATGTTTATATCAAAATTAACTCATCCAGTAATTCAGCCTATACATTCAGATTCATAGTATCTTTGATTCTTCTGGACATAGCACTTCAAAAATCACCTGATTAGCCAGTTGCCAATGGGTCATGCCTGGAATCCTAGCTATTTAGGAGACTGAGATCTGAGTATTGTATCAAAGCCAGCCCAGACAGAAAAGTCCTTGAGACTCTTATCTACAGTAGCTACCCAACCCAAAAAATAAGAGGAGGGGGAAGGGCCAAGGAAGAAGAGGAAGAGAAGGAGGAGGAAAAAGTTGAGCTGTACAGTGTTAGTCTTGAGCAAAAAAGCTCAGAGATAGCTCTCCTCTTTGGGAGATCTGATCCTGGAAAATTATAATATATATACTCATAGGAAAGAGCTAAGTTGATGCATTACAAATCACATATATACAACACACCAAACTGAACTCGATGCTAACTAGTGTATGATTTAAAATGTTTCCAGCCAGGCTCCAGTGGGTCACGCCTGTAATCCTAGCTACTCAACAGGCTGAGATTTGAGGATCACGGTTCAAAGCCAGCAAGGGCAGGAAAGTCCGTGAGACTCTTAAAACCACCAGAAAACCGGAAGTGGTGATGTGTCTCAAGTGGTAGAGCGCTAACCTTGAGCTGAAGAGCTGAGGGACAATGCCCAGGCCCAGAGTTCAAGCCCCATGACACACACACAAAAAAGTTTCCATCTCTACCTTATATTAAGAGCAAGTCAGCATCAGAGTATTGGGGCAGGGGGTGGGGGGACTATCAA
>NW_012269715.1:9954-10365 GCF_000151885.1 Dipodomys ordii
TAGCAGAAACTTGGATGCAAATTAATTGCATAAATAAGAAAGAAAATACACAACTGTGAGACTCAGAAACATACTGATAAATTAAGACTCAATTTATCTCCATTAATAATTGATATCTAAAGTGATGGCAAAGAAGTATAATTATAAATACCATAGAAAAGTTGAATGTCACCACTGCCTTAATCAATTAGAAATTTTCAATGTGGCATGTAGAATTTGAATGTCCAGAAACACCATTTCCCCTTTACTATATAAGTCTAACCATTGCAGGTGAAATACCTACCTGTCAATAAACATAAATGGTACACTCAATGTATATCACTCTAAAGCCAAGTGTTTGAAATACAAAGGTCTTTACCACTGAGAAACTAAGAATCAAATATATTTAAGACAAAGGTGAAAAAATTATTG
>NW_012269716.1:0-5088 GCF_000151885.1 Dipodomys ordii
TCGATTCCTCAGCACCACATAAGCAAAAATCTGGAAGTGGCGCTGTGGCTCAAATGGTAGAGCACTGGCCTTGAGCTGAAGAGCTGAGGGACAGCGCCCAGGCCCAGAGCTCAGGCCCCACAACCGGACCCAAAAAAAAAAAAAGAAAAGAAAAAAGAAAATCCATTTTAAAGGTGTAAAATCGAGTATTAGAAAAACTCCATCAACAAACAAGCTGTCGTTTCTTCTAGTTTTATAAATCAAATACAGAACTATATGACCTTTACATATTACAAGTATGTATTAAAAAGTGACTTAGTACCTCACAAGGGTGTAATTGTTACATGCCAATAAAATATTTTTAATTTAAAAAATAAAAATTAAGTGACTAATCTCCCTCCCATTTCTCCAGGAAACTCCCAGAAAGAGCCATCTCTACTCCCCCACCCCCCACATGCTATTCCCTCTCCTCTTAATGCCTCTAAATCCCACAAATACCAGTTTTAAAGTTGTAGACGGTATCAACCTTGTTGAATCCAGCGGCTGATTGTCAATTAGCCAAACTAATTCTACTCTATTTCTAAATAGCATTTAGTGAAGTAGACAAGCAATGCTGAGATAATTCAGTCCACATCATCCTTGGGGTACTAGTATGCCTTCCTTACTGATCCTTTCCCAGCTTCTGTTTTTGCTTCCTTATATTATCTACTCCTCCTGGATGCTTGAGTGATTGCCCTGAGAAGTAATTCAGACTGTCTTGTTCTGATTATAGCTTAAGTATTTACCCAACCTCCACCAACTCACATAACTACAGCCTCACTAGACTTTTTGCTATTGCTCAAAGACATGTGTGCCTCCACCCAGGGCCTCTAGAGTTGCTAGTCTCTGCACCTAGAAAGTGCTACTGTGCATCCAGAGGACATGTCTCCTTAGGGTTGTTTTTTTTTTTGGGGGGGGTGGAGAGGGAAGGACTGTCCTTTCCTGACTACCCTACAAAAAATATATTACATACTCATGCACCAAAACAGCTCTCTCGGATTCCCAGCATTGCCATTTTATTGCGTTTAGGACCACTTTTCATATCATGTGTCAAATTTAAATTTAATCAAATCATTCATCACTTTCAACAGGAATGGACACTCTGTGAAAAGAGGGACTTTGTCAATATCCTTAGTGTCTAGAACACTTCCTGAAACATATTAAGTACTCAAAACATTTTTTAAATAAATGAACAGGAAGATTAACTAGGAATGCTTATACATTCCAACCATAGATGCAAGCTCAGGGCATAAAGGCAAATGTGTGCTAATGATTGTCATCCGAAGGGGAAGTTTTTCTTGGCCGTCCCCAAAAGCATTTTGTAGTTATAATATATGAAATGGTATCTTATGTCATGGACCATCAACCACAGGAAAAAAAAATTAAAATAAACCTCCGGCCACAAGGAAACAGAAAGCAATAATTAAGGGCTAGAAAAAATGATTCTACAATTAGTCACCACTGGGTCTACTAGAATGGCTGAGAGCAGAGATTCAGTCATGAGACAGCTGGTTTCAGTCCATACTGCCCATCCATATCTGTCCCTGAAGTGTGTTCGTCTCAGTTTGCTGATCTGTAAAATGTAGCAAAAGCCTTTAAGGGTGATGAGAATTATATGACATAATGTTCTTAACACAGCCCCTGGCAAAATAAGAATTCACTTTAAGTAAGATCATGCCAAGAGTTGTTGACAAAAACATAGTAGAGTAAGATGTCTATTCAATGAACCATACAAGCACACTAGGAATATTTCTTACATGCTTACTGTTCCTGCACTTCAGGGACCAGGTGACAAGCTTTTCCAGAGAGACCTGGGCAGTAGTTGCTATGGTTGCTCTGGTTAAGTTTCTTCCAATATCCTGTGATGTTCTGGCTCTATACGAACTGATTGATCAGGGCTAGATGTCTTTGCTTCCTAGTTCCTGCTAATAATTTAAATCTGCTTATTAATCCTAGGAGTGGCTAATATTATAAATTTCCCAGTAATGTGAAAAAGCTACTATATGACAGACCTCGTGGTGAAGTATCAGAATACAAGAGAAGCACGGTTACTGACTTCTGGAGATTGGAGTATAATGAGGCAGAGAGGGAGAGAGAGAGAGAGGGAGAGAGAGAGAGAGGGAGAGAGGGAGGGAGGGAGAGAGGGAGGGAGACAGAGAGAGAGGGAGGGAGAGAGAGAGTGTGTGTGAAGAATTTTCAGCAGTAAATTACACAGCTCCCTCAACATAGAGAAGTTCCATATCCAGAAATAAAATACAGAAGAACTGAAGGACTTACATTTATGGGAATACATTTCAAGCCCTTTGACCATGACCCACAGTAATAAAGTTTATTTATATTCAATACTTTTCCCCTGTCTTGATGGTAAATCCCTACTCTATTGATTTTGTGACTCTCTGATTAATAACCTGCAGCTTCAAATCACTAAAGAGAACATTAATAATGAGTGTTGTTTATAAGACACTATGTTGAAAACAAACTACAACTTTGGAGTGGGGAGGGAGGAGTTGGGAAGGTGGGGAGAGAAGGGATGGTAGAGGAAAAACAAAGGAGGGGGTAACAATGCTCAATAGGAAATGTACTCATTACCTTACTCATGTAACTGTAACCCCTCTGTACAGTATCTTTACAATAAAAATATATATTAAAAAATGAGTGTCACACAAGACACTATATTGGAAATGAACTTTACAACTTGGGAGGAAAGTTGGGGGGAAGGGAAAGTGGGAGAAAAACAGGAGAGAGTGTAATTGTTTGATAAGAAATGTATTAATTGCCTTACTTATGTAACCGTAACTAACTCCTCCGTATACCTTCACAATAAAATTTAAATTAAAAAAAAATGAGTGTCAGCCAGTTTTCTGGGATAAACCAGGGATTAAGGGAAAGAAACATATGTTCCAAATGGAAAATAAAATGTAAAATGTTCCTTTAGTGAGTCTGTATGAAGTCATTCTCTCTCACCCTCCAGTGTTGTGATGCTGACCAATTGGCAACTAGTTTCCATTTATACTTCCTTCTATGATGTTTTCTATATTCTGGGGATTGGAAAATAAAAACTTTATTTCCCAGACTCCCTTGCAGCTAGATTCTACATCTAAAATAGGCTCTGTTGGTTATCTGAGTTTAAAATAATGGGAAGTTGGAGCTGAGCCAAACGCCATCTTATTATAGATTCCAGAAGGTTATAGCTGGACATGGCATCTACACAATAGTGACCAGGTAGAGAGTTCTGCTATCTAGTCACCAACTTTGGATACTGAGAGGTAGGTGTGCCCATGGAGGCATCAGCTTGCTGACTCTTGAATTGTGACTATAGCATTTTTATTTTTATAGTGAAGCAGCAAGGTTACTGAAAGCAAGAGTACAGACTGATAGCATTATATTCTTAAATGGTGGCCTTTGAGCCATGGCCTTTCAATGCTTTGTAAGAATTAAGTTCCCTGCATTAATCCCTCTCCTCTCTTCTGATACTGCTGCTCCTCCCCCTCTTCCTCCTCCTCCCCCTCTTTTAATTCCTCTCCCCCTCTTCCAGGTGTATATATATGTATATGTGTGTGTGCCAGGACCAGGGCTTAAACTCAGGGCCTCATATTCTTTTGCTCACAGAAAGCATTCTACCACTTGAGTGATGCCTCCAGCAGTGCTTTTTGCTTATTAATTGGAGATGAGAATTTCACAGACTTTTCTACCAGGCTGGCTCTGAACCATGATCCTCCAGGTTTCAACCTCCTGAATAGCTAGGATTACAGCCACAGGCAATCAGCTTATATGCATTTTTTAAAAAGTTCTTGGCTCTGTTATTTCACTAGGCATTAAGTCATGGGAAGCTAACTTGGCTTCATTCAGTGGCAGCCAGCCACTAGTTGGTTAGGAAGCTCAGCTGATCTTGCCTACGTTTTGGGACTGACTGACTCCAAACTTGTCTAGAATGCTGTTGGACAGGCCACTGTGGTTTCCTTCATATGGCTTCTCATTTTCCAGGAGGTTAGTTTGAGCTGATTCATATAGTACAGTACAAGAGGAGAATTATTCAGGCCACTTAAAGGACCAAGCTTCAAAGTGGCATATTGTTACTTCTATCACATTCCATTGGTCAGAGTAAATTACAAGTTCAGATTTAAGATGCAGACAAAGAAAATCCTACCTTCATGAAAAGAGCTGAAGACACACCCTAATGATCCAAGAAGAACATAGAGTTCAGCAATGTAATCAGACTTCCATAAAAACTAACGAAAAAATTGGATATATGATGAAAGGCACCAAAATGGGTGTCAAACAAAATATGCTTCTAAAACATGCATCAGACCTCTTTGTTCTACCAGCTAGTTCTTCAAAGTGCTTGAGAAATTGGAGAATTTTTCTATTATAATTCTAGCCTGAGGTTTAGAGAAAATATAAATGACTAATTCATTTTATTAAGCTAGTACAGGCCAATGTTTACATTACATAATCTCCAGAAAACTGGAGATTAACATCATCTGAGACTATAGATATATAAATCCTTGAATAAAATATTGGCAAATAAAATGCAGAGGAATATTTTTAAAAATGAAGCACTGCCAGTTGCTGGTGGCTCACGCTTATAAATCCCTAATACTCAGGAGACTGAGATCTGAGGATTGCGGTTTGAAGCCAGCCTGGGCAGGAAAGTCTGTGAGACTCTTGTTTGTTTTTGTTTTCTTGGGTCCAGTCGTGGGGCCTGAACTCTGGGCCTGGGCGCTGTCCCTCAGCTCTTCAGCTCAAGGCTAGCGCTCTACCACTTGAGTCACAGTGCCACTCCTGGCTTTTTTCTTTTTGCTTATGTGGTGCTGAGGAATCCAACCCAGGGCCTCAGGCATGCAAGGCAAGCGCTCTACCACTGAGCCACCTTCCCAGCCCTCTGTGAGACTCTTATCCTCACTAAACTACCGAAAAGCTAGAAGTGGAGATGTAGCTTTAGTGGTAGAGCACTAGCTTTGAGCAAAAGAAGCTTAGGGACAGTGCCCAGGCCCTGAGTTCAAACCCTAAGACTGACTGACACACACACACACACACACACACACACACACACACACACACACACACACA
>NW_012269716.1:5893-6555 GCF_000151885.1 Dipodomys ordii
ACAAATGGGGCAATGTCATTCTTTCTGATGGAGGCATAGAATTCCATTGTGTATATATACCACATTTTCTTGATCCATTCATCTACTGAGGGGGAGATTTCTTAAGTGAACTAAAATTCTGCACAAAATAACATCAAACAGGAAGGTAAAAAGATGGAGACTGTGTCAAGAAATTATTAAGAATAGGGCATAACTATATTAATTTTAAATAGAGATCACTAAGGATGAGAGCTAATTGGCAGCGTTTTTCCTGCAGCTTTAATCAACTGGGAAGGAATAAGGACTCCAAACATATATAAGCACAAATATGTAAAAAAAATTGAGCTGACTACATGAAGTATTGATAGATTTACCCTTTCAGTGTGATATTTCACTTACCTCTTCACTTACCTGATAGATCTGACAAGCAAGAAATTGTCAGGACACAGATGTTTGAACAACTATCAAATTTAACCAAGTGATCACACTTATGATAAATAATACAAATTATTTCCAAACACACAGGGAACATTTGAAAATCAGTAAGTTATTAAGTATATTTAGTGCTAGAAGAGATAATTAACATTCTCTGCGTGTGTGTGTGTGTACACGCAGGTGTTGAGGCTTAAACTCAGTCTGGAGCACTGTCCCTGAGGTTTTTTGCTCAAGGCTAACACGCTACT
>NW_012269717.1:0-1244 GCF_000151885.1 Dipodomys ordii
TCTGGCTTCATGTTTTATTTGACTGTATTGGAGATCCTGGGTATGAAAGGTGAAACCAGTATACTTAAAGATTTTACTTTTATTTCCATATAATAGTGTTTGTGTTATTTTGAAATTTAAAATCATTTTTTTTAAGTTTTTAAAAGGAGATGCTTAAAATAACCATCTTCCCCCCTGCTTCTATGTTCCTAATCTTCAATTCACGTTGTTTTGTTTTCAAGCAGGTTTTTTCCAAGGTACAATTCTAGTTTTCTCACATCCTTGGGAACCCCTCTATATTGTACATACTATCAGAATACAGAATTCATGGCACTTTTTCTCAGATCTTTGGAGGCATTTGCTTTATTGCCTTCTGCATGTAAGATTTGAGAATGTTTTGAATTTTCCTGTTTTTTCCTAGTATTGATTTGATTCCTCTACTTGTGTTCTCTTATCACCTTCAAATTTACCAGGATTTTTTTTTGTTGTTTTGTTTTATTTTGGCCGGTTGTGGGGCCTGAACTCTGGGCCTGGGCACTGTCCCTCAGCTCTTCAGCTCAAGGCTAGCGCTCTACCACTTGAGCTACAGCGCCACTTCCGGTTTTTTTTCTTTTTGCTTATGTGGTGCTGAGGAATCGAACCCAGGGCCTCAGGCATGTAAGGCAAGCACTCTACCACTGAGCCACCTTCCCAGCCCTACCAGGATTTTTCAAGGTACTACTAGGGTTTGAATTCAGGGCCTACTTGGTAGACAGGCCCCTTGAGCCACACCCTACCCTCCTTACCTGGATACTTCTTGAGGTTGCTAGCTTTCCATACCCTGTAGCCTTTTCTTTATGTTTTTTGGACAGTCGGGGTTGGGTCTTGAACTCTGGGCATGGGCGCTGTCCCCAAGTTCTTCAGCTCAAGGCTAGTGTAGTGCTCTTCCACTTGAGCAACAGTGGCGCTTCCACTTCTGGTTTTCTGGTAGTTACCTGGAGATAAGAATCTCATGGATGTCCCTGCCCTGGCTGGCTTTGGACAGTGATCCTCAGTTCTTAGCCTCCAAAGTAGCTAGGATTACAGGAGTGAGTCACTAGTGCCTGGTGTGCCTTTTCTATTTTTCTTTTTTTTGGGTCCGATCGTGGGGCCTGAACTCTGGGCCTGGGCACTGTCCCTCAACCACTTGAGCCACAGCACCACTTCTGGCTTTTTTCTTTTTGCTTATGTGGTACTGAGGAATCGAACCCAGGGCCTCAGGCATGCAAGGCAAGCACTCTACCACT
>NW_012269718.1:0-1329 GCF_000151885.1 Dipodomys ordii
GGCTTTTTTCTTTTTGCTTATGTGGTGCTGAGGAATCGAACCCAGGGCCTCAGGCATGCAAGGCAAGCACTCTACTACTGAGCCACCTTCCCATCCCAGAAAGACTTTTCTATCTGTAGGCTGGGTCTCCTCTTTAGTCACCAGTTTATAACCTCTGGACTAAAATGTATTATTCTATATTATATACTATTAACCAACATTATTGTATGAAAAGTCTGACTGGGAATTAAAAGTCTCCATTAATAATGGTTGCATTCTATTTCACTCTTCCTTCCTGCACCATCCTTTTGGAACATATTGAATGAATATGGGTTGAATGACTGTTAGATGGTATATATTATTAGAAAAGTGATCACTGCTTGCTCCTTACGTACTCATATTCGCTACTTCTGAGAAGTCTGTTACCAAGTACAGTGGACATTTATTTCTTATTTGGAAGAATAGAAGAAAAAATAGAAGAATAGCAAAGTCTACAAGGCTCTATCTCCAAAGTAACTTGAAAACAAGCAGGGCTGGATATGTGTCTCAAGAGATAGAACCCTAGTAGAACAAGCAAACATAGGCCCTGAGTTCTAACCCTACTACTAGCCCAGGCTGGCCTTGAACTCAGAATCTTTCTGTTTCTGGCTCCTGAGGCAGGATATGCTGGAATTTCAGGTATGTAATACCATACCCAGTTGAGGAGAATGAATATATATGTATATGGATTGATATAAATTAATACATATTAATTTATGGACCAGGTGCTTAAGAGGCCATGCCTATAATTCTAGATAATGAGGCTAAGTGGTTTGAAACCAGACCACACAGAAAAGTCCTTTATCTCCAATTAACTAGCACAGAATGCTTGACTGGAGGCATGGCTAAAGTGATAGAACATTGGTGTAAGTGAAAAGTTAAGCAAGAATTCAAGCCTTGAGTTCAAGCCCTGATATACTCACACATATGTACACATATATGTCTATGTATTTATGTCTATGTATACTTATGTGATACTGTGTGATGCTAAGCATTAATAACTATTTTACTATATAATTTTTTATTTTATTTTTTTGTCAGTCTTGGGGCTTGATCTCAGGGCCTAGGTGCTGACCTTCAGCTCTTTCACTCAAGGCTAGTGTTCTACCACTTTGAGCTATAGCTCCACTTCCAGTTTTGTGTGGTTAAGATAAGAATTTCATGGGGAGGGGCTGGGAAGGTGGCTCAGTGGTAGAGTGCTCGCCTTGCATGCTTAAGGCCCTGGGTTCGATTCCTCAGCACCACATAAGCAGAAAAAAAAAGCCGGAAGTGGTGCTGTGGCTCAAGTGGTAGAGTGCTAGCCTTGAGCTG
>NW_012269718.1:6314-8012 GCF_000151885.1 Dipodomys ordii
CCCAGGGCCTCAGGCATGCAAGGCAAGCGCTCTACCACTGAGCCACCTTCCCAGCCCATGGAAGGGTTTTTAACTGCTATAATTTGTAAGCACTGCAGGATTATGTTGATGTACAGTAATTGTAAACCACTGTAAAGTGATATTATAATGCTTGTATCCTTGCTGTGTTAATTCCACCTGTTTTGTTACCCACATTTCTCATGGAAGACCTTAATTTAATTAGAAACTAATAAAAACAAAGATGCAGTTTTTTTCAAATGTTAACTGAAAAAAAAACTCAGTCTATTCCAAATATCCTCAATTTATATGTTGTTAAGGATAGCAGTATAATGTTACTAACTATAATTTAGCATCTATTATTAAGCAACTATAATTAACCATTTATAGCTTATTTTTTTCTTACAGTTAATGCTGAGTTTACTGAATTTGATTCTGTGTTTTTCTTTAGAACGTTATCATTTGTCTTATAAGATTGTGCGAACAGACAGTCGCCTGGTACGCAGTATTCTGACAGCCCATGGATTTCATGAAGTAAGCTTATTTTCACTTCCTCATTTGGTCTGCTCAAAAGCTAAAAATTGTAGCTACCTAACTTTATCAGTTAACAGTGACAGCTGTAGACATTATATGGAACCAGTGCTTCATGATAATGCAGAACTTGGGTAAAATTTCTGAGTAGTATAGTTTCTCCTTGCTTATGATATATGGAAAAGCATTTCCGAATTTTTTTTCTGTGCCCTTAAATTTAGGCCAGAGAGCCTAAGCTCTCTGGGCACCGGTGGCTCATGCCTGTAATCCTAGCTACTCAGGAGGTTGAGATCTGAAGATCATGGTTCAAAGTCAGCACGGGCAGGAAAGCCCGTGAGACTCTTACCTCCAGTTAACCACTAGAAAACCGTAAGTGGCACTATGGCCCAAGTGGTAGAGCACTCACCTTGAGCTGAAGAGCTGAGGGACAGCACCCAGCCCCACTACTGACAAAAAAACAAAACAAAAAAACTCAAAAAACTTAGGCCAGAGGGAGAGTTTCTCATAAGGAATTGTCTAGTACTCACTTGAGGTTCTTTGAGTGCAAGCAACAGAAATGAGCTCTGTGTAACTTATGCCAAAAGGACTTGTAGGAAAAAGGTACAGAGGGTGTCTAGCAGAGTCAGGGTCAGAGATAAACTGAGAAGTTAGGTCTTTGGAAGGAGAGAGGCCAGGACAGCCTTGGGATTTAGGTCAGGAGTCATTAGATCATTTCCTCAAGTCACTACCCTGGGAGTTATTGGTCTGCACTCTCTGTCCTGTGTCTTCCTCTAGAAATAGAATGATTGGATTAGCTTGAATCACAGATTCACTCCTTATGGGAGAGGGTGGATGGGTGATTAGCAGGCCTCTAAAATCAATAGTCATTCCCACGCAGAAAATTGAGGTGTCATTACAAAAGAAGATAGGCAGAGCTTTGAGGCTGTTGAAGAAAAATCTAGTTGCTAACTCATTATACTAGGTTGATATTTGTAGGAGACATTTTGTAGATGATCTTTTTTTTTAAATAAGTTTTTTTATTGTGAAAAAACTGTACAGAGGGGTTACAGTTACATGAGCAAGGTAATGAGTACACTTCTTTTTTTTTTTTTTTGGGGGGGGGGTCCGGTCGTGGGGCCTGAACTCTGGGCCTGGGCGCTGTCCCTCAGCTCTTCAGCTCAAGGCTAGCAC
>NW_012269719.1:0-2136 GCF_000151885.1 Dipodomys ordii
GGGAGGGGGAGGGGGAGGGGGAGGAGGAGGGAGACTGGAACTGTGACAGAAGGCCCAGGAGAGCCGGGCTGGATTTGCCCAGCGCCTGGGGACCTGGATGCGGTGCTTTCTGAAGGGCTGACGACTTTTAGTCTCAACCCTCTGTCCTTTGGGATAAATGGCGCATACGCCCCTTAGGGAGGCTGCAGGGGTGCCGGGCCTCTCTCCAGCAAGGTGAGCGCAGCTTGCGGGGTCTGGGCGTGATGAGGGGCGTGAAGTCCGGTCCGCAGTGCTTCCTGGGAAGAACCAACCTGGCATTGCCGGGATGATGGCGCTCCCACCTCCCCGCGCCATCTGCCGCATGTGCCCCGAGCACCGAGAGGCTCTCTGGGCGCTGAGAACAAACACAGCGACCATCTGAGGGGAAGTGACCTTCCCCCGGGGGGAAAGCCTTGCACGGAGACCTGATGAGGCCGCTCCCCAAAGACCGGCAGCCGGGGAGCAGTTGTCCTCCAGGCCCTGCTGACTTCGGTGGCGGCTGTGGTCCAGTTCGGCTCCCGGGGCCCCGGTGTGGCTTCCTGTGTGGGGTCCAGTCAACACACAGGCCGCACCCGCTTGGTATCTGCGCGGCACCCAGGCGCACCTGCTCACCCCGGGGGAAGGCACCGCCCAACTGGCCGGGCTCCGGCGTTGTTTGGGAAGTAGATGACACACAGGAGGGACAGGGCTCATGCCAGACCCCCATGCCGCAGCCTCCGTCGACCCCCGGGGCCCTGAACACAATCGCCGGTGAGCTGAGGGAGGACGCGTCTCTGTGTCCCCAGGGGAGCGCCCGCACACTCCACGGCCACACAGAACGACTTCTCTGATCAGTTAATTCTGTGATGAGATTCCCCCCCCCCCCACCAAGGTTGTGGAAGAAACGCCAATCACGGATCCCAAGCAGGAGCGTGGAGCAGTTTCTAGACACCCAGGAGCCCCGCAGACCTCCCTCGGGCCTCCCTCCAGAAGCCGGGAGAAGAGCTGGAACCCGGGGTTAGTGTGTCTTCCAGAAATTCCTGTTCCCTGCCCAGAACTCTGGGTCCCCAGTGAAAATGTGAGCTCCCCTTCCGGACCCCCATCCATTCCAGTGGGGCAGATGGCCACGGAGAACTCAAGCTCACCACTATCTCCAGTGCTCACACCCTCAGAGACCCATCCCCCCCCCCGCCCTTCGCCGGGGTGTGAAGGACAGGTGTGCAGTGCGTCTCATTGCATCTAGTGGGGTTGTGGCACTCAGAGCTATCCCAGGCATTTCTGACACAGGGGGAGAAGATTCTGGAGTGGAATTTGGTTGGGATCTAGAAAGGCGTATTTACAAGGAAGGCCCAAGATTCCGGTAATAGGAGGATTCTGATGATTGCAGGGGCTCTTGTTCATGCGGGTATACTTTTAAAAATTCAGAGAAACTGCAGAGGAGAGAATGACTCTTATTTCCACAGCTGGAAGGCCGTTACCGCTGTGGGCCTAGGGTGTTTTTATGTGTGCCCTCATGCCTTTTCTTCATTAAGGCATCCCCAGTGCCTACCAGCTGTTCAACAAACGTTTGCTGAATAACGTATCAACTGACTGTAAGAGTTCCCTCTCTGGACTTCGAATGCAGTGTCGCATACGCGGTGGAATAAATGGTTGATGGCGTTCTGTTCTATTTCCTCTGGCCTGCCGTTCAGAAGTCAGAGCCAGCTGCTGACTGTGTTGGCACCAGATTGCCCTTAAGATGGATGAGGACTGATGTCTCAGAGGTCCCCGCACAGGACCCTCTTAGCAACCAGAGTGTGGTACCCGTGCAGCACAGCCATACAGATCGCTGCATTCTGCGGCCTGTCACTGGGGAATGGTGAAAGCTAGGTTATTGGCCTTCTATCCCCTCCTCTTGAAGGCTGACGAGGAGATCTGGCGTAAAGCTAGAGACGCCAGACTGAAGCAGTGCTGTTGAAATCGGTTAGGACTCTGCATCCAGACGACCCTGTTCGCGCAATGACAAAGAATCTCTTTAAATAGAGCTCAGGGCTGAGCGAATGAATTAATTACTGATGCCAGCAGCACCCTGGAAGGAGAGACGGGAAAGCCTGCCGCCTAGTGGAGGCCCCGGGCACACCTGCCATGGGAGGAGGGGGG
>NW_012269719.1:5961-6730 GCF_000151885.1 Dipodomys ordii
GTAGCTGCAGGAGGCTCTGGGAGAAGCCGCCTCCTGGAAGGGTCTTGCTGCGGTTTGGAAGTCCCCTCCAGGCAGTGCCGGACACTCCCTCGAGCTGTGACAGGAAGGTTGGATGAGCTAGGAGTGGTGATGTCTGAGGAAGTCTCTCCTCGGGGATGAAGCAAGGCCGCTCCATCTGTCCCAGTTCCGCTCCCCTGTCCCCTGTCCCCTGCTCCCTTCTGCCTCCGCACAACGCCACCAGAACGTCTTCATGAGATGCAGCTTTTAACTGTCAGCGCCAGGGCTTCAGCTCAGAGCCGCATGCTCTGGGCCTGTCTTGCTGGTGCTCTACCACGTGAACCATGCCTCCAGCCCAACATCCTTCTATCTATCTTTTAAACGTCCTTTTCTCATCCTTTAATCTTGGGCTTCCATACCTCCATAGTGCCAAAAACTCAATCTCTCTTCTTTGTCCACTGCCCGGTCGGTCTGTGGGATTCTCGTGTTTCTATTACAACGGAGCACGGGCTGAGGAGCCTGCTCCCGGCCTCGGTCGGCCCCTGCGCAGCGGCTGCCATGCTGGGAAAACTCTCTGCTCGAGACGTCACCCTGGTTTTTCCTTGAGATGCACCTGTTCCCTGGGGGACATCACACGGTGAGGACTTACCTCAACGCGTGTCCTGCACCTTGGCGAGGAAACGAATCAGGAGCTGCCTGAGAGCCAGGTGGAGGCACAATGCTGCGTAGGGCAGGGCAGGGCAGGGCAGAGCAGGGCTGGGCAGGGCAGGGC
>NW_012269720.1:0-1504 GCF_000151885.1 Dipodomys ordii
CTGTCCCTCAGCTCTTCAGCTCAAGGCTAGCACTCTACCACTTGAGCCACAGCGCCACTTCCGGCTTTTTTTCTCTTTGCTTATGTGGTGCTGAGGAATCGAACCCAGGGCCTCAGGCATGCAAGGCAAGCGCTCTACCACTGAGCCACCTTCCCAGCCCCCCAAGGAATATTTTTTTACCTACAGGATATATTTAATAGATTCTGGCACATAATACAACTTCTAAAAAGGCCAAACAAAGGGATTGGAGGCATGGTTCAGTTGGTAGAGTGCCAGCCAATAAGCAAAGCATCAGGTACAGAGTTTGAGCCTGCTGGGTGCCGGTGGCTCACATCTGTAATCCTAGCTACTTAGGAGGCTGAGATCTGAGGATCATGGTTCAAAGCAGCTGGGGCAGGGATGTCCATGAGACTCTTATCTCCAATTAATCATCAGAAAACTGGAAGTGGCACTGTGGCTCAAGTGCTAGAGCAAGTATAAGAGCTGAGAGACAGCTCCCAGGCCCAGAGTTCAAGCCCCACGACCAACAAAACAAAAAATAAACAAACAAAAAAAACCACACACACAGAGTTCGAGTCCTAGTCTTGGAACAAACAACAACAACAAAAGGACCAAGCAAGGAACTCAACCAATACTCCATCAGCATAAGATTTCTAAATGTTCTTAAGTACACAGGGGTAGTTAATGAAAAACGGCCCTTGATGACTATTCAGGCTGGGAAATCAGCCAGAGATGGAATGGTGGCCCAAGACATTGTAGTAGCTTGGTAAAGAGATTGCAGGCCTGGAGCCAGTGGCTCACACCTGTAACTCTAGCTACTCAGGATTCTGAGATGTGAGGATCCAGTTCAAATCCAGCTTGAGCAAAAGTTCTTAAGAATCCGATCTCCAATTAGCCAGCAAAGAGAGAGAAATGGAGTTGTGGGCTCAAATGGTAGAGCACCATCCATGAGCAAAATAGCTGAGCAAGAGCAAGAGGCTTTCAATTCAAGTCCTAGTAGAGGCATGTGCATGCATGTACATACATATATACACACATTCACACATACGATATGCTAAAAGCTGACTGACAAAAGTGGTAAGCATAGTGGGTGCTCAACAAATGTAAGCATGCAGTAAGTGCTTAATAAAGACTTGTTAGCTCAAAAAAAGAGCTCAGGGTAGGGGATATAGGCCAGTGGTAGAGCAAGGCCTTGGATTCCACTCCTAGCACTTCAAAAAGAGGTACTCCTAATAACAATAATAAACATATTTTTTTCTTTAAAAAAAAGAGGCACTAGGCGGGTGCCGGTGGCTCACGCCTGTATCCTAGCTGCTCAGGAAGCTGAGATCTGAGGATCATAATTCAAAGCCAGCCCGGGCAGGAAAGTCTGTGAGACTCTTATCTCCAATAAACCACCAGAAAACCAGAAGTAGTGCTGTGGCTTAAGCAGTAGAGCACTCGCCTTGAGCTGAAGAGTGCAGGGACAGCGCCCAGGCCCAGAGTTCAAGCCCTATGACCGACA
>NW_012269720.1:14884-18091 GCF_000151885.1 Dipodomys ordii
CGTGGGGCTTGAACTCTGGGCCTGGGCGCTGTCCCTCAGCTCTTCAGCTCAAGGCAAGCGCTCTACCACTTGAGCTACAATGCCACTTCCGGTTTTCTGGTGGTTTATTGGAGATAGGAGTCTCACGGTCTCTCCTGCCCCGGGTGGCTTTGAATCGAGATCCTCAGATCTCAGCCTCCTGAGTAGCTAGGATTACAGGCGTGAGCCACCAGCGCCCGGCTCCCAGGATGAGATTATGGGTCCAGTCTGGGATCCCTTGAATTAAACCCCAACCCCGATCCATCCCTTTGGGGGGGTCTTCCAGCCTAGTCAGTACCTGCTGCACTGTTCTGGAGGCCCGGCTCCCCCTCCTGTCTGGTATCAAGACTGTCCTTTGAGTCAGTGTCACTCTGCGGACAGAAAGGTGATGATTGAAAAAGGCATCAGGCTGACTAGAGCCTGGAGGTCAGAGGTGAGGAGTCAGAGGTCACAAGCCAACTTTGGCCCTCACCTTCTCACTGATATTCAGGGGTGGGGACTTCTTCACCAGGGTCAGGTAGTAGCCAGAGCCCAAGTGACGCTGTAGGAAGAGTGGAGACCCACAGCAGCACAGACGGCCACCTGCCACCATGGCCACACGATCTCCCAGTAGCTCTGCCTCATCCAGGTGGTGGGTGGAGAGAATCAATGTGCGACCTGGGGGATGGAGATCCCACCCCTGTGAACCACCAGGCCACCTGGTCTTTTCCCAAGTTGTGGTTCTCTGGTAGGAAGTGCAAAACCCCTATGTAGGAAACTCCTATTCACCCTGCAAAGCCCACTCCCACCACTTTCTTGTCAGTAAGTCCCTCCATGCAAGCAGAATGCCAGGGGACCTCAGACCATTCCTAACTCTTACCTTCTCGGTATTTGAGCAGTAGTTCCCAAATACTGCGGCGGGAAGCGGGATCTACACCAGCAGTAGGCTCATCCAGGATAACCACTTGGGAGCCACCCACAAAAGCAATGGCCACAGACAGCTTCCTCTGCATCCCCCCTGAGTGGGGACAGGGTATCAATCTCAGTTTGACCCTTCCTCCTCCACCCCTTCTACCATTGCTCTTTCTTTTTGTCTGTATGTGATGGGCCTGGAGCTTGAACTCAGGGCCTGTCCCTGAGCTTTTTTTGCTCAAGGCTAGTGCTCTACCACTTGAGCCATAGCTCTACTCCTGGCTTTTTGGTAGTTAACTGGAGATAAGTGTCTCATAAGCTGGGTGCCAGTGGCTTGCCTGTAATCCTAGCTACTCACAAGGCAGAGATCTAAAGATGGGGGTTCAAAGCCAGTCCAGATAGGAAAGACCGTGAGACGCTGATCTCCAATTAAACACCAGAAAACCAGAAGTGGAGGTATGGCTCAAAGTAGTAGAGTGCTAGCCCTGAGCTAGCACTCAAGGGACAGTGCTCAGGCCCTGTGTTCAAGCCCCACAACCAACAAAGAAAAAAGAAAGACTCTCACAGACTTTCCTATCCGAGTTTGTTTCAAACCACAATCTTCAGAGCTCAGCCTCCTCAGTAGCAGGAATTACAGGCATACGCCACAATGCCTGGCTTTGTGTTGCCCCTTTCACCCTCCCAAGAGACCTCAGCATCCTGGCTTCCTATTATCCTGTCTCTGTTGAGGTAACACTCCAGGCTGCTCACCAGACAGGTGGCGTGTCTGCGAGAGACGCTTGGGGATGAGTCCTACATCTTGCAGCAGACGTTCCTGCTCCGGGCCTACTGAAGCTGCACTGAGACCCTTCAACCGGCCATAAAACCACACGTGCTCCTCTACTGTCAGCCTGTAGCCAGGGGTGACCAACAGGGTCCCTCATGGTGAGCAGGGTACCCCAGGATGCCCGCTCCTTCCCTCCACCATGGCATGCCAGCCCCACCCAGCACACCATGACGTACATGTCAAACAGCACGTTGTACTGTGGGCAGATGCCCAGGTGAGGCCGGATGGCCGCCATGCTGGAGCGCACATCATGGCCCAAGACAAAGGCCGAGCCACCAGTGGGTGGAAAGAGGCCACTCAGGATAGACCTGGGGGTACAGAAGTCTCAGGGCAGCATCCCTCCACAGAGAGAAGAACCGCCTGCATTCACATTTACCTTCTGAATGCTCAGCCCTAAGGGGTCTATGTCCCTTTACTATTAGTAATTGTAGTAATAGTAGTTGTAGTAGTAGTGTGTGCATGCGCGTGTATATGCTGGTTCTGTGGCTTGAACTCAAGGCTTGAACACTGTCCCTGAGCTTTTTTTGTGTTTGTTTGTCAGTGGTAGGGCTTGAACTCAGGCCTGGGCACTGTCCCTGGGCTTTTCTGCTCAAGGCTAGCACTCTACCACTTTGACCCATGGCGCCATTTCCGGTTTTTAGGCAACTAACTGCAGATGATTCTCAGACTTTCCTGCCTGGGCTGGCTTTGAACTGTAAACCTCAGCTTCCTGAGTAAAGTTAGGATTACAGGTGTGAGCCATTGGTGCCTGGCTATGTCCCATTTCATAGAGGAGAGAAACTGAGGTTCAGAGGAAATGTACTGAGCACATTTTGTGCCCCAAGGGGCCTGGGGTTCCCACCCACACTGGATCTGAGGCCAGGGGAGGGAGGAGGTGGCTGGCTCACAGTGTGGTTGTTTTGCCCGCTCCGTTGTGACCCAGGAAGGCAGTGATGTGGCCTTGGTAGAAATCCAGGCTGAGTCCGCGCAGGGCCGGCTGTGCACTGCCAGGAAACCGCTTCTCCAGACCACGAATGGAGACTCCGGGGTTCAGGCCAGGTGGAGCCTCTTCTACCAGCACTGTGGAGGGAGAAAGGGAGGGCCAGGTCATCCCCGGGATCCTGGGGGTCATCAGAGCTGGTCCCTGTCCCCGTGGAGGGGGGGAGGGTCTGTCCCAGAGGGCTGAAGCACATGTATCATCTAGGAGCTAGGGTATCCACAGAATTGAAATGAGTATTTGCAAACATCATTGTCCCCCCCTCACCCTTTTGGGGTGTGTATGTGTCTGTGTGTGTGTATCAGGTTGGGGGGGGATGAAAGAAAAAGAAATAATTTCAGGACTGGGAAGGTGGCTCAGTGGTAGAGCGCTTGCCTTGCATGCCTGAGGCCCTGGGTTTGGTTCCTCAGCACCACATAAGCAAAAAGAAAAAAGCTGGAAGTGGCGCTGTGGCTCAAGTGGTAGAGCGCTAGCCTTGAGCTGAAGAGCTGAGGGA
>NW_012269721.1:0-2013 GCF_000151885.1 Dipodomys ordii
AAAGTCCACCGGACTCTTATCTCCAATGAACCACCAGAAAATCAGAAGTGTAGCTGTGGCTCAAAGTGGTAGAGCGCTTGCCTTGAACACAAGAGTTCAGGGACAGCGTCCAGGTCCCCAGTTCAAGCCCCTACAAGCAATAAAAACGAAAAGCAATTCCAGGGGCTGGGAAGGTGGCTCAATGGTAGAGCACTTGCCTCGCATGCACGAGGCCCTGGGTTCAATTCCTCAGCACCACATAAGCAGAAAAAGCCGGAAGTGGCGCTGTGGCTCAAGTGGTAGAGTGCTAGCCTTGAACTGAAGAGCTGAGGGACAGCGCCCAGGCCCAGAGTTCAAGACCCATGACTGACAAAAAATAAAAATAAAAATCCACAGAGAAGACTGGAACTGTTGGGGGCTCTGAAGAGAGTGGCCGTGAGTGCCTGGTCCCCGTCCCGGTGCCAGTACGGTGGCACGGTGGCAGCCGACTGCTAGCCAGGCTCGTCCACACCTTGTGCAGCGGAGGAAGGGGGGAAGCCTGAGGCCCTGGGAGCCCCCTGGCCTGCCAAGGCCTTGTCCATACCGGGGGCCGTGTGGTGGTGTCCTCACCTCTGGAGGGCCATGACCAAGCCCCACCAAGCAGGGTCCCACCTCCCCCAAAGAGGCCGGAGCCCTGTCCTGGGCTCTACCTGGCCGGCACCGCACGTGCTTCCACTGGGAGCCCCGTGGGTCCTTCTAGGAAAGCACTGAGCCCGGGGTGGGCTAGGCCAGTAGAGGTCGCTGTACTGCTGGAGCTGCAGCGTGAGCCCGGAGCCCAGCCCGGGCTCAGCCAGCCTGGGAACAGAGCTGGCTTTGTGTTTCACCTTTCCTCAGCCAGAACCTTGCAACTGCAGTGGCTGCCAAAGCCACCTTACGGCACCACACACGCAGTACTGGTGCTGTGCTGCCTTGGGTTCTAGCAAACTCTTCAGGGTGCATTACGCACGTGGACCAAAACCTACTTCCACAGTTGGCCGGCTCCAAATCTTCTGCTTTGGTCCCAAGGCTCAGCATGGCCACGGCCACTGAGCCGAGGCCCTCACTTGCCAGTCAGCACCTCAGCTCCCCAAACAGATGCTCACCTGGGTGCTGTGAAGCGCTGTGCCCAGAACCGGCTCGGTGAGCCCTCAGACCAGGCTTTCCACCAAGCACCTGAGGGTGAACAGCTAGATGCTGGCCCTCACTCAGCCCCTCCAACGCCCAAGGCCCGGTGCCACTGCAGCCACGGCAGCCTGCCGGAGGCGAGCGCTCCAGTCAGACGTCCGAGCTGCACCCACATCCGCGGTGTGCCGGGAGCTCAGCAGACGCCCCGCACTGCCCTCTCCTGCTCTTCACCTGCCACTGCTCTTCACTGTCGCTGGACACAAGTCTTTGGCTGCCCCTTGGCTAATCAACAACTTTGTATTCTCATTTTTATCTCGTATTTTTCTGAAGAATTTGTGCTATGGTGAGAAGCTCCCCCCGAAATGTTCCAACGTCTCTGATCATTATCTTTCCTTAAGTCAGGAATGTCACCTCTCACGGCCTTCAAATCCTGACACCCTGAGCGGAGCACCATGGCTCAGGCCTGTAATCCTAGCTATTCAGGAGGCTGAGATCTGAGGACTAAGGTTCAGAGCCTGGCAGATAAACCCAAGATACATAATCATTTTTTTTTTTTTTGGTTGGTCATGGGGTCTGAACTCTGGGCCTGGGCGCTGTCCCTCAGCTCTTCAGCTCAAGGCTAGCCCTCTACCACTTGAGCCACAGCGCCACTTCCAGCTTTTTCTGTGTATGTGGTGCTGAGGAATTGAACCCAGGGCCTCATACGTGCAAGGCATGCACTCTACCACTGAGCCAACTTCCTAGCCAAGACACATAATCTTTTTTTTTTTTTTTTTTGTCGGTCGTGGGGCTTGGACTCTGGGCCTGGGCACTGTCCCTCAGCTCTTCAGCTCAAGGCGAGCGCTCTACCACTTGAGCTACAGCGCCACTTCCGGTTTTCTGGTGGTTTAT
>NW_012269721.1:6683-7717 GCF_000151885.1 Dipodomys ordii
TGCACCTTTATAGCCTCTACCTTTATTTTTACTATATTCTTTTTGGCTGTACATTCGTTGCCTTTTTTTCTTTTTTTTTTTTTTGTCGGTCGTGGGGCCTGAACTCTGGGCCTGGGCGCTGTCTCTCAGCTCTTCAGCTGTAGACTAGCGCTCTACCACTTGAGCCTCAGCCCCACTTCCTGCTTTTACTGCTTATGTGGTGCTGAGGAATCGAACCGAGGGCCTCATGCAGACCTCATGCAGGCAAGGCAAGCACTCTACCACTGAGCCACCTTCCCAGCCCCATCGTTGCCTTTATTTTCGTTTTGGCTATTTTTTTATTGATCTGTAAACAGAGCATGTTTTATCTTTCCAGTCCAATAGAGACAGCTTCTCTAAATAAAGACTAGGATCAAAGATTAGATGTGGGCAATGCCCCAATCAATCTATCATTTGATGTGACGCTGCCTCCAGAAGCTCCTGCAACTTCACACGCAGTTTTGCAGCTCACGTATAGTAAATATAGAAAGTTAGATGAGGGGCTGGGAAGGTGGCTCAGTGGTAGAGCGCTTGCCTTGCATGCCTGAGGCCCTGGGTTCGGATTCCTCAGCACCAGATAAGAAAAAAGCCGGAAGTAGCACTGTGGCTCAATTGGTAGAGCGCTAGCCTTGAGCTGAAGAGCTGAGGGACAGTGCCCAGGCCCAGAGTTCAGGCCCCACGACCGGACCCCCCCCCCAAAAAAAAGAAACTTAGATGAACCATTGCCTTATACAGGAGCTTATAAAGATGGAAAGAGATGGATTAATGTAAAAGAAAAAAGGGTATTTTGGAACTCATTAGATTTTATGCAAAGATTAGGTAGATCTAGATCATTATGGTGTTTAATATTAAAACAACAATAATAGTTTAAAATAACAATTAGAAATTTATGTGAACAAATATTGGGATTAAAATCATAGGAAGCCGGGTGCTGGTGGCTCATGCCTGTAATCCTAGCTACTCAGGAGGCTGAGATCTGAGGATCGCAGTTCAAAGCCAGCCCGGGCAGGAGAGAC
>NW_012269722.1:0-1048 GCF_000151885.1 Dipodomys ordii
TCTTTTTGCTTATGTGGTGCTGAGGAATCGAACCCAGGGCCTCAGGCATGCAAGGCAAGCGCTCTACCACTGAGCCACCTTCCCAGCCCCTCAATCTTAATTCTTATCATGGACTTAGGCACTTTATTCCCACCTTCATCTCTTTCTTCTGGGGCTCCATATGCACATATTTTAGATCACTTGATATTGCTAGATGATATAGTTCTTTTACAATCTTGTTTGAACAGTTTCTTATGACAATCCTTTTATCTAGAGTAGCTTTTAATACCGGGCTAACTGTGATCTTTCTATGTCTTTCCTGAATGCTTAATGTATTTAATGAGACCTCCACTGACTAGTGAAAACTCAAACTATTGGAAACTATGAGAATTACTAGAGAATTACTGGACTTCTTCCTATGCATAAGCAGACTGCTTTTCAGCCAGATTTTCAAGGGTACTGCCATCCATGCAGCTTTCTCTTACTCTTTCTCAGTTCTTCCACCTCTATGTAGTTATCCAAGAGATTGAAGCCCTAGAAATTCTACCAGTCTTAGCCTTTTGGACTTCTATGTATGGGCTCAGTTTTGGGTGCCCTCTGTAAGGTAACTATCCTCTAAGATAACTCTGAATGATCCTTGCTTTCTGATACTCATGGCTGTCAGAGCTAGTCTCAGTTATCAATAAACTGGTAGAGGTAGGAGCTGGGAAGATGGCTCAGTGGTAGAGCGCTTGCCTTGCATGCATGAGGCCCTGGGTTTGATTCCTCAGCACCATATAAACAAAAAGAAAAAAGCCGGAAGTGGCGCTGTGGCTCAAGTGGTAGAGTGCTAGCCTTGAGCTGAAGGGCTGAGGGACAGTGCCCAGACCCAGAGTTCAGGCCCCATGACCGGACCCCCAAAAACAAAAACAAAAAAAAAACTGGTAGAGGTAGTGTTATATCCCTTCTGAACATACATTATAAAAGTTGTTCTGTCCCTCCTTTGTTCTATCCTTGATTACTTGCTCTGTGGAAGCCAGCTGCTATGTTTAAGGATATTCTAACAGACTTTTCTAACTTTTTTTTTTTT
>NW_012269722.1:4398-6592 GCF_000151885.1 Dipodomys ordii
TCCTGCCCGGGCTGGCTTTGAACCACGATCCTCAGATCTCAGCCTCCTGAGTAGCTAGGATTACAGGCGTGAGCCACCAGCACCCAGCTCATTACTTGTTTTTTAAGATACAGTTTTACTATATCCCAGTCTGATCTTAAACGTGAGATCCTCCAGCTTCAGCCACCCAAATGCTAATTGTATTCAAATTTTTTCCTCTCTGGTATTTTATTGTATATTTTCAAGTATTCCAAACTGAATTAACTCTTGGTATTAATTAGATATTAAGTTTTACTTATCTTCTGGGAAAAAAGATGTGGAAATATATTACAACATATAATTTTACCTTGGGCAGGAGATGTCCCAAAAACATGAACTGCATTTTGATGAAGATTTGTGTAGCTATTTCAAGAATATTGACTGTTGGACAACAAAAAATGAAAACTTAGATTGCAACAGTGATTTGCAAGTGTTTCCCTCATTACATGTGAGTATCTGTCTTCCTCTTGTTAGAATGGAGCTTAGTCCTGCTGGGCATAGTGGCATATATTTATAATCCCAGATACTCAAGTAGCAAAGGCAGGAGGATCTTGAACTCAGAAGGTCAGCCCTTGTAGAAAGATAGTAAGACACTCTCTCAAAATGAAATCAAAAGGACTAGGAATGTGGCTCAAGTGGTAGAGGACCTACCTAGCAAGTAGGAGATCCTAGGTTCAATTCCCACAGCCACCAGGGGAAAAAAGTTTTCACAGTAAATACAAATATGAACTTAAATAGTGCTTTATCCTATTTTGATAAAGAAAAGTACCTAGCTGTTAACTCCTAGCTTTAGTTTTTATGTGTATAGTAAGTAAAATATTATATATAATAAGTATATAGTAAGTAAAATATTTATGTCCTGTTCCTCTTGTTTTCATCTCTTTATTGAAACATTCTTTATGATCTGCTATCAAGATTTTTTCTCTTACTTTTTTCTTTTTCTTTTTTTTTTTTTGTCAGTTGTGGGGCTTGAATTCTGGGCCTGGGCGCTGTCCCTGTGCTCTTTAGCTCAAGGCAAGCGCTCTACCGCTTGAGCCACAGCGCCACTTGCGGTTTTCTAGTAGTTTATTGGAGATAAGAGTCTCACGGACTTTCTTGCCTGGGCTGGCTTTGAACCGGGATCCTCAGATCTCAGCCTCCCAAGTAGTTAGGATTACAGGTGTGAGCCCACCAGCACCCGGCCCTTATTTTTTTCTTATGTCCACTCTGCTCAGGCCTTAGTCCTTATCATCCTATTGCTTCAGCCATAGTCAAGGTCACTGATCTGTTCCTTTTACTAAAGGTCCTAATTTCTCAGCAGCAGTAACAGAACATTCCCTCCTTTTTTTTTTTTTTTTGGTTGGTGGTGGAGCTTGAACTCTGGGCCTCGGTATTGTCCCTCACCTCTTCAGCTCAAGGTTAGTGCTCTACTTGAGCCACAATGTCACTTCCAGTTTTCTGAGTAGTTAGATAAGAGTCTCACAGACTTTTCCTGCCCGGGCTGGCTTTGAACCATGATCACCAGATCTCAGCCTCCTGAGTAGCTAGGATTACAGGCATGAGCCACCAGCACCTGGCTATATTCCCTCCTTCTTTATGCCTTCCTCCTCTGAAGCATGTTAGGTTATAAATGTTATAAGCAATCAGCCCTGTAGGGAAGTTATGGTCTTTAACTTACATTTGTTCTGGACATTCCAAATGATTTCTTTTTTTTTTTTGCTAGTCCTGGGCTTGCACTCTGTGTGAGTGTTGTCCTTGAGCTGTTGAACTCAAGGTTAGCACTCTACTATTTGAACCTTGGCTCTGTTTCTGGCATTTTGGTGGTTAATTGGTGATAAGAGTCTCACAGACTTTCCTATAGGAAAATCTGGGCTGGCTTTGAACCACAATCCTCAGATCTTACCCTCCATTGTACCTAAGATTACAGGTTCCTGGCTTCCAAAATGATTTGTATAAAAGTGTAATAAATATGCAGGAAACTACACGTAAGAATACACCTTGTTGAGTTTTCAGTAACTGAGGACACCTTTATTAACCCAGATTAAGTATAAAACATTTTAACAACTAGATCCCCTTTTGATTTCCTAACACTTTCAGCCTAACAGTAATATTTCTTTTTATTTTATTTTATCTTTTTATTGTGAAAATACTGTACAGAGGGGGTTACAATTACATGGGCAAGATAATGAGTACATTT
>NW_012269723.1:0-1481 GCF_000151885.1 Dipodomys ordii
AACCTTGTTTGGACCCTGAATGGAGGAGGTAGGGAGGAGATAGAAATGAGACATTTGGAGATGACCAGTAAAATCTGAATGTAATGAAAGCATTAAATGATTACTTTTACTTATAATAGCATTATGGGCATATGAGAGAGTATCCTCAGAGAGGATATACACCAAGCAAGTATTCCATCATTATATTGCAATTTCCCACCTTTTTTGCTATAATTTCTGTGTTACAAATATGTAACAATATGCTGGGCACCTGTGGCTCATGCCTGTAATCCTAACTACTTAGGAGGCTGAGATCTGAGAGTTCAAGCCCCATGACCAACATTTTTTTTAAATGTAGTCATATATGCAAAAAAATTAAAGTACAGGGGCTGGGAATGTGGCTTAGTGGTGCAGTGCTTGCTTTGCAGGCATGAAGCCCTAGGTTCAATTCCTCAGTACCACATACACAGAAAAAGCTGCACGTGGCACTGTGGCTTAAGTGGTAGAGTGCTAGCCTTGAGCAAAAGAATCTCAGGGACAGTGCCTAGACCTTGAGCTCAAGTCCCAGGACTGGCAAAAAAAATTAAAGTACATCATATGCATGTATAGAAATATCACAATGAAACCCCTTTATAAAATTAATATTTGCTAATGAAGAAAATAAGTAAATGTCCAATCTGATACAGTAGTTCACAATTGTCTTAGCTACTTGGGAAGTAGAAAGAGGACAATTTCAAGTTGAGGCTAGTCCAGAGAAAGTAAGACCCTATTTCAGAAACAACAACAAAAATCTGTGTATCAGGCCTCAAGAGGTCCAGAACTTGGCTGGGTGCTAGTGGCTCACACCTATAAACCTAGCTACTCAGGAGGCTGAGATCTGAGGATTGGGGTTTGAAGCCATCTGGGGCAGGAAGATCATGAGACTCTTATCTCCAATTAACCACCAAAAACACAGAAATGGGGCTTAAGTGATAGAGTACTGCCTTGAACAAAAAAGCTAAGGGACAGTACCTAAGCTTTGAGTTCAAGGTACAGTACTAGCAAAAAAAAAAAAAGGTTACAATGGTAAAATAATATTGAAATGGTTACCATGGGTTGGGAAATGAGGTGCAAGGATAGAGTAAATTGATCCTTCCCTGAACATATACTTTTATCTAGTCAAAAAGTTTTTTAAGTATAGAAATGGATGGTCAAGGTTATCATATGCCTGCTAACTGTGTCAGTAGATGTATGTAGATACTTGCTAGGTCACTATTGGTTGATTAACAATATACATTTTTAAGAAAGATTCTCTTAACATGGAACTATATCATTCTGAGAAATACCCATCTTGCTACTGCTCTGAAAGTTCTATCAAGTGCTGTGGAACTCAGTAAGACAAGAGTTTCACTGAGGATTTTAATGAAATCAATAAGTTACAGTTTTATCTCTCCATGTGGAATTGTCTGTCCAATTTTGCTATGCAAGATGTAAAAATTTTTGGAATCCTGTGTGTGTGTGTG
>NW_012269723.1:3281-5564 GCF_000151885.1 Dipodomys ordii
CACGCCTATAATCCTAGCTACTCAGGAGGCTGAGATCTGAGGATCACAGTTCAAAGCCAGCCTGGGCAGGAAAGTCTGTGAGACTCTTATTTCCAATAAACCACTAGAAAATCTGAATTGGCACTGTGGCTCAAGTGGTAGAGCGCTCGCCTTGAGCTGAAGAGCACAGGGACAGCACCCAAGCCCAGAGTTCAAGCCCCATGACCGACCAAAAAAAAAAAAATTAATATGGTGGCTAGGAAGGTGGCTCAGTGGTAGAGTGCTTGCCTTGCATGCATGAGGACCTGGATTCGATTCCTCAGCATCACATAAGCAGAAAAAGCTAGAAGTGGTGCTAGGGTTCAAGTGGTAGAGCGCTAGCCTTAAGCTGAAGAGCTCAGGGACAGTGCCTAGGTCCAGAGTTCAGGCACCACGACGGAAAAAAAAAATTCAGATGGATCTAGAGGATCTATGTGGGCAATCTCTTCTTGTGCAATATGGTAGATGCTGTCCTTCATTAAGTAATGTGATAATGAAGAAAGGATGAATTATAAGTCATAATCAATATTAACAAATTGGTTAGAGTTGATGATATCACTTACACATGATTCCTTTACAATGTCACCTGGTTCTTATTTTTGATATCATAGCTGGCACCTGATGCTCTCAACAATGTTAATTGTCAAGTAACAGTTACTTGCTATGTTCTTAACACTGAATTATGAATTTTTTTAAAGTAGTACTCTAGTACTTAATATTCCTTTAAAAAACTTTCAGTGAGCCTAAATTTTTCTATTATTGAGGCTTTTTATATTGAAAGCTGATGGTTAGTTTTGTACTATTTTATGTTTAGTTTGTATGCTTTAATGGTTGTGGAGATATGAAAGATTAGAGACAATTTGAGTCAGTTTTTTTTACAGTGTGAATCTTGTGAGCTAATACAGTCTATATCCATCTTTTCCTTATCTGTTCCCACCTGTAAGATTTAGAATAGAAGGGTTTTCAACAGTCTGTCTGATTGCTAGAGTGTAAATGAGAAAATAGTTCATTCCTTTTTTGTTGATGTTATTCCAAGACCAGGACTTGAACTTATTACCTGACACTTTGCTTACTGGCTGGTACTCTGCCAACTGAGTCTAGCCTCCAATCCCAAAATAATTCATTCCTGAGAGGCTCAGAATAAAGTGGGGTCTAGAACAGGGTTTCATTGAAACTATTCAAGTGATTAGAACCCAAAAAAAGTTGTGGTACATGTAAATGGCCCCATCCTTCATTCTACTTTATACTCTGGATAGGCTCTTCTTTTTTGTTTCTGTGTTAAATCTTCTATAATTTTAAGATCCCTCAACGTGGTTCTACCTACTGAGATGAAAAATTAAAGTGGGTTAAAAAGGAAAAAAGAGAGGAAGGGAAGGGGTGACATTGTCCAAAAAGAATGTTCTCATTACCTGTCTTATGTAATTTTAACCCCTCTGTTCATCACCTTTAATAATAATAATAAAAAAAAGTTAAAGTTAAAAAAAGGATGTCAGGTGCCGGTGTCTCATGCCTGTAATCCTAGCTACTCGGGAAGCTGAGATCTGAGGATCACAGTTCAAAGCCAGCCCACCCAGAAAAGTTCCCATTAGACCCTTATTTCCAATTAACTACTTAAAAACCAGAAGTAGCACTGTGGCTCAAAGTGGTAGAGTACTAACCTTAAGCAAAAGAGCTCAGGGACAGCACCTGGGCCCTGAGTTCAAGCCCCATGGCCAACAAAAGAAAGAGAGAGAGAGATTATAACTGGGAGGGGCTAGAGAGGCCACTGGGAATACCAGAGGCTAATATCCAAGGATGGGAGATGAGCTGGAGGATGCATTGCCAGGGAAGGAGTGACTCAAAACAATATATAAACAGTAACAATCACCTGGGTTTTGACTATTTCAGTCCTACTAGAGGATTGATCAGGACTCACATAGACCCCTTTGGTGGTATTACAATAAATAGAGGAGGGAGTTATTGATAGATATGGGGTAAAGTATTAGAACATCTTTTTAAAAAGTATGTGTGGCATATGTGGAGAGAAAACAATGTAGCAATGTTAACAACTGATACATAGTCGTGTTTACCTTACTATTCTTTAAACTTTCCCATAGACTTCGTATTTTTTTAAATAAAAATGGGGATGGAAACCAGAGTAAAGGAAAACAAATGTTTGCAAAATATGTTTGCAGCAAAATACTAATTTTATAAAATGCAACATTACTTGCAATTATTATCTTTTTATAATATAATATTAATAATATTAGCATTATTATCCTTTTT
>NW_012269724.1:0-1571 GCF_000151885.1 Dipodomys ordii
TGCATGAGCCCCTGGTTCGATTCCTCAGCACCACATAAGCAGAAAAAGCTGGAAGTGGTGCTGTGGCTCAAGTGGTAGAGCGCTGGCCTTGAGCTGAAGAGCTGAGGGATAGGGCCCAGGCCCAGAGTTCAGGTCCCACGACCAGCCAAAAAAAAAAAAGAAGTTTAGTGACTCAGTCAAAGATTAAGTGCTTTTTGGACAACCAAATTATTTTCAAAAGTTTATTAACAATAGACAGCTGTGACATTTTTTGTGTCTCTTGAATCCTCTCCTTTAAGAAACTATTATTTTTCAATCCTTTGGCTCCTGGTGGGCTATGTCCACAGCTGCTCACCCCCTAGTCTAGGCACCCTGTCCAGGAGTGGGTTCTCCACTCCAGCTGACTTTCAGAGAACTTCAAACCCTTGAGCAAGCGATTAGTCTAGAATAGACCTGAGACCCGAGTAGAGCCAGTCAGAATCCTTTTGGGAATATCCAAATTTTTATTTATTTGCAGTGTTGGGAGTTGAACCCAGGGCCTTGGGTGTGCTAGGTAAGTGGCCTACCATCAAGCTATGTTCTTAGCCCTTCAAAAAAAAATTTTGTGTGTGGGAGCTTGTCCTGGAGCTTGAACTCAGGGCCTGAGTGTTTTCTCTGAGCTTTTGTGCTCAAGGATACCACTCTACCATTTGAGCCACAACTCTATTTCTGGCTTTTTCATAGATAATTGGAGATAAGAGTCTCATAGACTTTCCTCCTGTCCAGGCTAACTTGCAACTGCAATCCTCAGATCTCAGCCGCCTGAGTAGCCAGAATTATAGGCATGAGCCACTGGTGCCTGGCTCAAAAGATTAAAAACATATATGTACAGAATAGTTGCAAACACAGCACAAAGACCTTTTCTTCACCTTGAACTTCCTGCAAATGTGTTTGCTGACAGGTCTCCCATCTTCTCTAATACAGTTCAACACTGATTTTCTACTACCTGAAATTTTTCTACCCCTGCAAACGTCCATATGAGGAAGTTGATCTGCTTTACTATTAGGGAGCAAGAACTCCATGGGAGTCCTCATATCTCACCTAAATCTCTCCTTGGTAAGAGTTCCTTGATGTTTTCTGACAGTGTGTGAGGCTATGACTTCACCATTACCTGGGTCCCTACAGTCACCTGCTGCTCCACAGGGACTTTTATTGCTTGGCTGTTGAAGTGAGGCTGTTTTCATCTGAAGCTGCAGAGAATGAGGCTGAGTGGTGGAGAGCCTTCTAGTTCCTCTGTAGTCTGTCCCTGGTACAGACAGCCTGGGTTGCTGTGGTCAGCCTGCATTCCTGCAGTCTGAGCAGTAGAAGGAGGAACTGTGAGACTGTAGACTCAGACTTGGAAGGTAGTAATGCCCAGCCCAGGTAACCCTTGGCCCTGCTTCAAATCTGTCCTCTCTGCTCTTATATTTGTCATTTCCTTCCTTCCTTCCTTCTTTCTTTCCTTCCTTCCTTCTCTTTCTTTCCTCTTTCTTTCTTTTTTTTTTGGGATCCAGTCGTGGGGCCTGAACTCTGGGCCTGGGCGCTGTCCCTCAGCTCTTCAGCTCAAGGCTAGC
>NW_012269724.1:4581-6011 GCF_000151885.1 Dipodomys ordii
TGCCTTGCATGCCTGAGGCCCTGGGTTCCATTCCTCAGCACCACATAAGCAAAAAGAAAAAAGCCAGAAGTGGCGCTGTGGCTCAAGTGGTAGAGAGCTAGCCTTAAGCTGAAGAGCTGAGGGACAGTGCCCAGGCCCAGAATTCAGGCCCCACGACCGGACCCAAAAATAAATAAATAAATAAAAGAAAAATATCCAAATAATATGGAAATCCATGTTGTAATGAGGTGTGTATGATACGGTGCCTTAGTGTAAGCACAAGAACACATAGTCAGATATTTATCAATGAAGAGCAAAGGAATATGGGCAGCTCTTTAAAAAAAAAAAAGCTGGGAAGGTGGCTCATTGGTAGAGTGCTTGCCTTGCATGCATGAAGCTCTGGGTTCAGTTCCTCAGCACCACATGAGCAGAAAAAGCCAGAAGTAGCACTATAGCTCAAATGGTAGAGCACTAGCCTTGAGCTGAAGAGCTGAGAGACAGTGCCCAGACCAAGTTCAGGACCCATGACTGACAAAAAAAAAAAAAAAAGGAATTGTGACTTTTGGGGCTGGGAAGGTGGCCCAGTGGTAGAGTGCTTGCTTTGCATGCATGAAGCCCTGGGTTGGATTCCTTAGCACCACACAAGCAGAAAAAGCCAGAAGTGGCACTGTGGCTCAAGTGGTAGAGCTCTTCAACCCAAGTCTACCACTCTCCCACTTTGAGCCACAACTCTACTTTGTTTCTCTGGTGGTTAATTGGAGATACGAGTCTCACGGTCTTTCCTGCTGGGGGCTTTGAACCATGATCCTCAGATCTCAGCCTCCTGAGTAACTAGGATTACAGGCGTGAGCCACCGGCTCCTGGCCTCCTTTCCTTTCTTTTCCTCCCTCCCTCATTCCCTCCATCCCTCTCTTCCTTTCTTCCACATTCTTCAGCTCTCAGCCTGATAAGTAGCTAAGATTATAGGAGTGAGCCCCAGATGCGTAGCTTGCTTCTCTCAACACCATTTTGTCCTGTAGAGTCCCCATACTTCCCAGGAGAAGCTGCTATGCCAATGAGGAATGATTTGGGAGGTACTCAGAGAATACATGCTCTCTCAGAGGCCTTGCAGACCATTTCCTTTGGAGACAGGATCTGCCTTACTGAAGAGTTACTGGCAGAGAGCTCCCTACCCTCCAGGCCTGGGCCATGTACTTGGGACACTAGATGAATGAAGTTGAGTTCCTGTCCTCAAGGCGCTCACAGTTTAGAGAGGAGTCTTGGGGGGAAATTGTCAAACAAATGTTCCTAAGATCCAGTGATAAGTTCTGTGAAAGTATAGGGTTTCCAGAAGGCAGTGGAGTTACCTAACAGCTTAGAGAAGCAGGGAAAACTCCAGGAAGTACCCTCTGTCTGATAAGTTGTAGAAATTATCCAGAGAGGGCTTGATTAATTCTTTTTTTTTTTTTTTT
>NW_012269725.1:0-2235 GCF_000151885.1 Dipodomys ordii
AGGCCGCGACCCCACGGTCAGTGCACCGGCCGCGACCCCACGGTCAGGGCGCCGGCCGCGACCCCACGGTCAGGGACACTTCGCCCGGTTTCCTGGTCCTCACCGCAACGCAGGGCAGCTGCGCTCGCTGCCTCCCGTCCATGGGGGGAAGGGAGGTGGATTGGTGTGCACGGGGGGAGCTGGGTTGGGGCCTGCAGGCAGCCAGGGCACACACGCACGCACACACACACACACACACACACACACACACACACACACACACACGGGGGGAGCTGGGCTGGGGCCTGCAGGCCGGGCCTCGCTGTCAGCCGCACGCGCGTGTGCTTGTGCGGTGATCTGCAGCGGCTCCTGCCTGCCTCTGTCCTCAGGAGAACTCTGCCTGCCGTGGTATAAATAGAACAGGGCTGCTCGGTGCTGCACTGCGCCTCACGCAGGTGGGTCTGCTCCTGTGGAAAGCACGCAGGGAGAGGCGTGGCGGGAGGAGCGGGCTCTGCCTGGTGATGGGGAGCGAGGCCGGGAGAGCGTGACCCTCGCGGCCCACAGTGCGCCCACGCCTGGCACCCCACTCTCCCGGCCACTCTTGCCCTCAGTAGCTCGCGTTGGGCCAGGAAGACCGGCCGAGGCCAGCACCGCAGCGGCACGAGCAGACTTAAGGCCGGAGGCAGAGGGGAGGTGCGGACCGGGGCTGGCTGGAGCAGGAGGCCAGCTCACCGGCGGCGGCTGAGTGGAAATGGGGTTAGTGGGTGAGCTCCGGCGGCACCCCAGGGCGGCTAGAGGCCCAGACCCGCGCAGGAGCCTCGAGGCCACCACAGAGATCAGGAGGAAGGCGCAGAAAGCATGGGATGGACAGACAGGACGGACAGGTCAGTGACTGCGTGTGGGAAGGACGGGGCCGGGGGTCCATGGAGATAGGGAAGGAGGCGATGGAAGAGAGTGAGGGGTCCAGAGAGACTAAGACGGAATGGGGGAAAGAGGGAGAGGAGAATCACAGAGCGAAGCCCGCTTCTAGCCGGGGCCCCAGGGCGGGCTGCTCAAGGCTCCCGGCAGCAGAGGCAGGGCGGCTGCCTGCTGCCCTTGGGGGGGGGGAGGGACAGAGAGCGCACAGGTAAGCACCGTGGGGGGGCCTGCGGTGGGCGGAGGGAGACGCACAGCCCAGGCCGCTCTGTGGGCCCAGGTCACAGAGCCCAGGCGGGGCCCGTGGAGAAGGAGCCCTGTGGAGAGGGGCAGCAAGGGGACCAAGCAGAACGGAGACCAAGCCAGTGCTGGAGCCCAGGGCCAGGCGGGGGCCCTCCCACACGCCCCACCGCCTGGGCTGTCCTCAGGGGTCTGTCCTCAAACCATGCTGCAGCCATCCTCACCCTGGTCCTGGGAGCGAGACTCCTCGTGGAGTCAGGAATGTTCCAGAGGATCAAGGTAAAACAAGGTTAGCAGGGGGGCTTTACCCATCGGTTCCAATCTGCCTTTAAAGAAGAGGGGCTTAGGGCTGAGTGTGGTGGCACGTGCCTACAATCCCATGCTTGGAAGGTTGAGGCAGGAGGAGCAGGAATCCCAGGCCAAGTCCTGGACATCTACCCAAAACATCAGGAGCCAAGATGCCATAAAGACACTTGAGCACCCATGTTCATTGCTGTACTAACCACAATAGCCACGTCAGAGAAACATCACAGATGCCTCACAATAGATGAGTAGATCCAAAAAACGTGGTACCTATATTAGAAAGAATAATATGACATCATTTGCAGGAAATGGAGGGACCTAGAACAAATCACGTTACCTGAGGTAAGCCAAGCTCAGAAAGACAAATGGCACATGTCTTCTCTCATGTGCAGAAGCTGGATCTGAAGTATACTGGGCCGTGGTAAGTTATACTCATAGGACGTCAGGCATTCACGCCCAGTGAGACCCAAGGAGGACACTCTTAGAGGAGGAACACCAAGGCATGATTCCCTCCCCCACAGTACAACCCCTGCTTTCACTGTATTTGATGTCGGTATAATTTGTGAAGGGGAAGGGGAAAAACAAATCGTTTAAACAGGGATACAGATGGATCCATTGCAACAATGAGATGTACAAGTCGTTATGTTGAAAACAAACTTTACAACTTTGGTGCAGGGTGGGGAGAGGATTTGGTGGAGGGGTTGGGGGAGGATGGGAAGGGATGGGAAGGGGAAACAAAGGAGGAGGCTGCAATGCTTGATAAGAAATGTACTCATTATCTTGCCCATGTAATTGTAA
>NW_012269725.1:4285-6355 GCF_000151885.1 Dipodomys ordii
GGCTGGGCGGACGGTCACTGCAGCCCACAGAGCCATGTCCCCTGAGAGCCGAGCCAGGCGGACGGTCACTGCAGCCCACAGAGCCATGTCCCCCGAGATCCTGGCTGGGCGGACGGTCACTGCAGCCCACAGAGCCATGGCCCCTGAGAGCCGAGCCAGGCGGACGGTCACTGCTCAGCTCTCTGGGTCCCAGCATCTTCTTCCCATTACAGGAGACACTCCCCATCCACTCCAGCTCAAGGCAGTCGTGGAGGAGGAGGAAGGCTAGCTGCCCGGCAGGAAGGGGCAGCTGGTCTTTGTCCCTGGTGTGCTGTATTGTTCTGACTCAGACTCTTTATAAACATATTATTTCTGTTTGGTCCTTGCAGTTTGAGTTGTATGTAGATGTGTGAGCTTAGAATTTGTCACCATAACATACAAAGTGCTAGAAAAAAGATGGGGGGGGGGTAGCTAAACGCAGGCTAAGAATAGAATCTAATTTATGCAAGTTGATTATACTTGTAGCAAGAGTGATAATTAGAGATATTTTGAACAAAAAAGAAAAAAAAAGAACCTGAAAGTCAAGATAATTGGAAGATTTACTTCTAGGCTACTAGATAGGGAGGAATAAGGTCTTTAATTACATTAATAAGAAAATAATTATTGGTAGTTACAAATAATGTCTCTATGTGATTCAGTGAATCACATGACCTGCTAGAACTACCTAACCAATTTAAGAAATGCACGTGTGTGTGTGTACTTACATCTGCATACGTATGTATGTATATACACATATATATTTAGTAACAGGTAAGATTTAAAGTGGATCAGTCAATTGTAGATAATTAGGGCGTTGCTGCCTTTATTACCTTTGCAATGGGTGATTTTCCGCTGCAGAGAGTGGAGGGCTAGGATGCCTGCCCCGTGGAACCCCACTTAGGGTTAGGGTTAGCGGCCATGGCAGTGTCTCCCCTGCCCGCCGCACCCCAACTAGGAACGTAGGCCTGCGCCCCCTCCCCAGGCTGGGCCGGGAGCCTCCCTCACACACACACAGAAATGCCTGAAGCGGATGAAGGCACTTCGCCACAGGACACCCTCTTCTGAACCTTGAAGACAAGCCATGGAAACCCTGGTCAAGCAGCTGACTGACTGTAGGATGCTAAACGTAAGAGCAGAGGGGGTAGTGACCGTGTGGGAGGTGTGCCTGTGTCCCTGCATACCACTCATGGTGCCCCGGGCCACACCAGCCTGTCTGCCAACAGGGCAACCCCCCTGCAGAAGCGCCAGCTTGCCACATGCTTTGGGTCCACGGACAGCGTCCGAATGCATCTGTGCATCTTCCAAAAGGGCTGAGCACCAGCATTCTTAGGCCACCTGCTCACCATCAAGACTTTGCCAATCCACCCACTTTTCCAGAACAAACACCACGAAAAACCAGTATCTTTAACTGCAGCTCAGACGCAGCTCCACCCCCACAGTCAACCCCCTTGATACATGTTTGCAATGCTGGGGACTAAACCCCTGGCCTCGTGCTGGGCAGGCCCCTGAGTACTGCCCCTGACCCTTACAGACAACCTCTTATAGCTCACAGTGCTCATGCACAGACTCAGCCCTAGAAGACTGCGCAGACTACAGGTAAGCTGCGGGCTCTGGCTGGTCCCTCTCTCTGAAGGGAAGAGCATTTCTCCCGACCCGGTTAAACAAGTGACCAGAGACAACCTTCACACACAGGGAAGGTGGCATCCGTTCAGCAGGGCTGCGGCTGCCCCCTGTGGCTGCTCTCTCCTGTGGCAGGGGACCACAGCCAGCCACCAGAGTCAGCCAGGGACCACGGTGGACGAATTTGGGCCCAGCCGCACTGAGCCCGAGCCCCTGCGACTTCCGGCCCCAGGGGGTTTGGCTGGTATCAGTGTGTGTCTGAGGCTGCAGGTGTGCACAGGCCAGCCCAGTGATGACCTTCCTCCAGCAGGAGACCCCTGCTCCTCCACACAGCCACAGCAGAGGCCCCGTGAGGACCCAGGGAGGACCCAGCAGGTCACGTGACCAGGCCTGGGCCGGGGCCACTCCAAGGTTACTCCACAGTGGCAGGGG
>NW_012269726.1:0-1378 GCF_000151885.1 Dipodomys ordii
CCTCCCTCCCTCCAATGTTTGGCACTGGGGCAGTAGTGAGGGAAAAGAGGGTCTCTGTTTGAGGGAGCTTGGGGGCATGCACACATGCTACAGAGAGAGAGGATGGGGGGGGATTCCCAGAAGGCTTGAAATGGTGGGGACATGTGATCAGGTCAAGGAAGTCCAGGAAGGCATCCTGGAGGAGGTGACCCTGCCTCAACCGAGAAGCTAACTAGGCAAAATCAAAGCAGAAGGCCCTTGCATGTGCATATGTGTATAAAAGTATGTGCAAGTGTGCACATGCCTATGAGTTCTGTAATTTAAGTACCAGTGACTTCCATAAGCACCACCCAACAGATGAATTAGATCAGCTCAGCTCAGCCCCATGTCTTCCCCTTCCCGGGTAGCGCTCCCAGCACCTTGGTGAGCAGGCAGAACGATCCCCTGGGTCCTCTGAGATGCTCTGTCGCAATCACAGGCCAGGACCAGGAGAGCTGGGATTTGCAGCCCAGCGATAGAGCGTGGGGACAGTAGATGGAAAGATGGAACATTCAAGGTGGAGAGTGGGGGGGAATGCTTGCTAAATAGACTAAGCAAGATTCTTTCTGAGATTGAACCAGGAAGATCAAGGAGAGGGGCAGGGCGGGAGCCTGGTGGAGAAGAGAAGAGGGCTCAGAGGAGCGTCGGGCCCAGGTGTCGGTCGGCTGCCTTGTTTTTCTCCCAAGCGTCTACCTCTGTGCCCGCTTCAGACAAGAGCATGGGAGAAGAGTTCATGGGTGGTGATTTCTCTGCACCCTCCTCAGTGTGGCAGAGCACTGAACTCCTGTTTCTTGGCAGCTGCCCTCCTCTTCCTGATCCTGAGGATGGGCATCACACCATGCAGGAGCCAGTGCCCTGCCCTCTGGACTTCACACTCCCCTCACCCCCATGGTTTACATTGCATGCACCTGCTCTGCTCCCTACCGCCCCACACACCCAGAATGAAACCACCTGCACCCAGGACCCCAAATTCTGGTTGTCTCCACACCGTTGCTCACAAAGAAGATTTGCACTTTGAGTCTATCCCCCCAGGAACCGGCCAGGGACCTTAGTCCCTGCAGCTTAGACGAAGCCCCGTGTCTGGTTGCCAGGGGAGAGTTTGATAGGGAGCATCCATGCGGTTAAACTCTGTGTTTGCACGTTTTGTTTGGACCAGCGCATCAGCCTTCCGCAGCCTCTCTGTCCTCTGCCGTCATCAACTTGTCAGAACGGCAACCAAAACATAAACAGAAATAGGAAGCAGTGATGAGTGTCGTGATAATCATCAGACAGAAAAAGCGCTGGCTTGCCAGGCACCTGGTGGCTCACGCCTGTCGTCCTAGCTAGCTACTCAGGAGGCTGAGATCTGAGGATCGTGGTT
>NW_012269726.1:3550-8320 GCF_000151885.1 Dipodomys ordii
ATCAGCAAATACACACACACACACACACACACACACACACACACACACCTCTGAATCAAAAGAGGACCACATTTACTGGTTTATAAGAAGGATTAGTTAAGATGCTATGCATCCACATTTCACAACATCAGCTGGCATATAATAGGTAGGAAATCAAGGGATAATGGTCATTGTGGCAGAGAGCTGCAGACTGGACTGAGACTTGGGTGCCCAGAAATGTGGGTTTAGAGTACATGACTTGAGGAGCCTTGGGATAGAAAACCTTTGGTGAGTGAGTGAAGGTTCCAGAAAAACTCTGTTGGCTGAAGGAAGGAGTTGGTTGGCTGAATCAGGAAGTGATGAAAGAACCCAAGGTTTCGGAGCCACTTTGGTGGGAAGTGGGGGTTTCTCAGGCCTCCTGTGGGGAGTCGGTTCTGTGGGGGGGCATCAGGTGGGGAAGGGATTTGGCGAATAGTTCCCCAGAGTTAAACCACCCAAAGCCACCAAAACTAGTGTCCTGGTGCCGCACAAATATTGGCCAGGAGTTTCTATGCCAAGAAGAGAGAGTTGGAGGTTGGTTCCCAGACTCTATTCTCTTCCTCCCAGGGCCAAAGGATATAAAGGCTGTTGTTTTACGGAAGATCAGCCTGCAAGGTGGGACCATAGCTCTGTGGATGGAATGGCCGCTCCTCACCATCTGGGGGAAATTGTTATAGGGTTGGGTCTTAATCATCCCCTCCCTTATCTTTCTGCACAATCAGGCTGCATGCTCTGCGCACCTTAGTCCACATCCACAACTTCTGTGCACTTGGCTCCAGGCACTTCTCCCTGTCCTCAGGATCCACCTATCTGCATGGCCTCTTCTACTAGGCAAGTGATTTTTGCCTTCCCCGAGCCTCAGTGTGGTACCAGGTGTCTGTCTACCTGTAGTTAGCAGAATAATGTCCACACAATAATCCCTGACACCTGTGAACATGTTATCTTTTGTGAGTGCGGGAGGGACTACACAGAGGTGGCTGAATTAGGAACCTGGAGAGAGGCATATGGCCCTGGCTCTTCCAGGAGTGATCGCAGGATTCTCATCTGGAGAAAGCTGCAGGGGCAGCTGGAGGAGGTGTGCTGATGGGCCACAGTGACAGACTTGCTCAGGGTGGTCACAAGCCAGGGACTGGGTGACTTCTGGCAGGAGTGGGGGAAGCAAAGAAACCAGTTCCCCCACGGAAGCCTCTAGAAAAGGACCCAGGTATGGGTCACCTTTGTTTTGATCCCACAAGACTCATTGCAGACTTGTGACCTCCAGAATTATAAGGTAATAATGTGCTGTTCTGAGCCACAAAGACTCAGCTATCAGGAATCTTCAGCAACAGGAAACGAATACAGCGTCCTCAGGCAGCCCAAGAGAAGGCAGAACCTCTGAGCATGACAAAGTGGGGTTTGCTCCACATCCCACACCTGAGGAGGGAGGATCTCAGACATAAACAATTGCACTCCGATTGTCCTGGGACACCAGAAAATCTGCAATATGGACAAATGAAGACTGACTCTGGTCTCTCTCCTCCACACCACCACACCTCTCAAATGTGTCACAGACAGACAGGATTCAGAGTCCAGAATCCACTCTCTAAGTGGAAGGCAGCTGTGAAGGGGACACACCTGATTAGGATGCTGTCGTGACATTTGAGGCTTGATGCCCTCAAGGGACTTGTGCGTGATGTGTTAAGTGCCCTGACTCTGGTCCTGATCCAGCAGGGACAGGGACTGGGATCAGGCCACACTGCGTCCTGCAAAATCATGTATTCAGGCCCTGCCAAGGCAACCACAGGGAGGGGTCAATGAAAGTCAATATATCCTGAAGCTTTCTTCATAGCAACATAAACACCAATAGCAGCTAATAGCATGTGCCAAGTAGCTCTTGGCAGAAAGAAAGACTTCCCACCTGTGGTAGGCTATTACAAGAAAGGATGCATGCCCCCCTTCCCCCAACAAACCCTAGCATATAATAGGTGCTTAGTAAATGTGCATCCATGGAACATCTAGTAAGCCAGGGGTTCCTAGTGAAATATGCAAGTTGGAAAAAGAAGGAGGGAGGGAGAATGAGAGAAAGAGAGAGAGAGACAGACAGACAGAGAGAGAGACAGAGACAGAGAGACAGAGAGAGAGCCACAGAGAGAGAGACAGAGATGACAGACACAGACTGAGACAGACAGACAGATGGACAGATAGAAACAAGGACAGAGAGAACATGGATTGGCTGGGAGGAGCCATCTTCATTGCTGGGGAATACCAAGCGATGAGAAGGTAAGGATGGCCTGGGCCACTGGTGGATTCTTCCAGATTGGATGCTCCAAGCAGGCTCCGGTTCTTGCCAATTTTTATTTCTGTGCTCTACATTCAGTGTCCAGCACATGGTAGGGCCTCAATAAGTATTTTAAACACATAAATGTGATAAAGCCATAGGCATGTTGGGGATGTGGGCTTGGAGAGGGGCCTGGAGAAAATCTCTTAGTTTCTTTGAACTTCTCCCTATATTTGCAGTGCGAAAATATTGTCATCTTTCTTCCTTAAAGGACTTTTTGGGCTTGGAGACAGATGTACATGTGTTTTTCCATTGAAAAAAATAAATCTTTGTAGGTGGGCCGCAGTGGCAGCTCAAACCTGTGAACCCTAGCTACTTTGGAGGTGGAGTTTGGGAAATTGCAGTTTTAAGTCCATCTAGGGCGTAAAAGTTCTGGAGACTCCATCTCAGTGAAAGACCGAGTGTGGTGGTACATGCCTGTCATCCCAGCTATAGCAGAAATGCAATGATTGGATGCAGTGGGGAGCACCCATTATTTTACAGTGCATGTAGGCCGTATGGCAGCATTGGCTGGCCTGGGCTTCGGATGAGACCTAACTTTGAAAATAGCCAAGGCAAAAGGGGGATGGAAACATAACTCAAGTGGCAGGGCACCTGTCTAGCAAGCACAAGGCATAGTTCACCTCCTAGTACGTACCACAAAAGGAAACATCTTTGAAATCACTACTTAGGAGGCATTGCTGAACGTGCAATGTCACATTGGGAGCAGTGTGTACATGAACTCGTTGGATGCTCCTGAAAGCCATGAGGGGGATTACTTCCCGCATGAGGAGTGGAGGACTGGAGGTTTGGGGGGTGGAGGCTCAGGGAGGTGAGTAACCAGCCCAAGGTAACAAACAGAAGTGACTGAGCTATTGAAATTTTTTTTTTATTAAAGGGGAACTGCTGCTCTTGGGCAGAGTCTTTAAGAGCATCCTTGAGTTTAACAGCACTAGAGGGGGTTTCCAAAGAGTGGGCCCCTGGATTTCACACACCGCTTCCCCACCCAGACACCATTCATTCCATTGCAATATTCCATTTGCCATCACAGATGGACTCACTTTTAATTTTCCACATGTGAGCTCCCATCTTCCTGGTGGTCACAGCCAGGGCTGGTCCTCAGGCAACCTGGGGGCCTTCAACAGTAGCACAGTAACATGTTGAGTGTGTGTGGGGAAACATGTCTTCCTCAGTTTCCCATCACCCCGCTACACAGCCTGCCTCTGAGACACCCACTGGATGTGGGGCCTCTGCTTCTGCAGAGCCCCTCCTCTTCCTCAAGTGCATACTGGACCTCTTCCTCTCCCATCCCTCTGTGTCCCCACTAGTTCCCCAGGCCCCACACAGAGGCCAAGGGCTGGTTCTCCTGGATCCAGCCCCCAGTCTTCTCCTCAAGGTCTTTGTCTCTTTCTCCCTTCCTCCTTTAGTCTGGGAAGATCCCTCCTCCTCCTCCTCCTCCTCCTCCTCCTCCTCCTCTCCTCTTCCTCCTCTTCTCCTTCTCCTTCTCCTTCTGCATTCCTTCCAGCCTCTCTGCGTTACCACGAATCCATGGAAGACCTCGATCTTCCTAAACACAAAGTCAGGATGATGTGGGGCTGCTTCTATTCTGTTTTTCTCCCCAGGGCAGTCTCTGAGGCAGAAGTTCAGGGGAGGGAAAGTAGCTAAAGAAGGAGAGCCAACGTCTTAGTTTTGGTCTACCTCAGGAAGCCACACCACAGAGCTTTAACAAGTACCCAGTGTGTTGTTTCCCATGCTCACACAACAGTGAATGGGCAGGTGCGGTCCCCGCATGATGGCATCATGGAGGAGACAGATTCAAGGCAGGGGAGGGTGATCTTTTTGCCATCCAATGACTACTTAGGGCTGCAGAGGCAGCATTTCATAAAACAAGTAAGTTGTAGGATGTACCTGGAAGAAGTCAGGAGGATCAATGGGGAGGAGGGGCTAGCTCAGACAGCAGGGTCAGAAGATGGTGATTCATGGGATGAACTGGAGCAGCATGGAATGAGGGATGAGAGGGTGAACAGAGCTTTCTAGGCATAGGGGCCAGCATGTGCTAAGGCCCTGAAATTAAAAAAGAAGGCCTTGACACTGAGTGCTGATGGCTCACGCCAGGTATCCTAGTTACACAGGAGACTGAGATCTGAGGATCACAGTTCAAAGCCAGCTTGGGCAAGAGAGTCTGTAAGACTCTTATCTCCAACTAACTACCAAAAAGGCAAAAGTGGAACTGTGGCTCAAAGTGGTAGAGTGTCAGCCTTGAGTTTCCAGACCCAGGAACAGTGCCCAAGCCCTGAGTTCAAGTCCCAGTACTGGCTTGTGCACACACGCATGCATGCGTGCGCGCGTGCACACACACACACACACACACACACACACACACACACACGGCTTTGGAATATGCAAATAAGTAAAACAAGCCTATATAGTTAGATAGTATAGCAGTATACCATAGA
>NW_012269727.1:0-1477 GCF_000151885.1 Dipodomys ordii
GGCGCTGTCCCTCAGCTCTTCAGCTCAAGGCTAGCGCTCTACCACTTGAGCCACAGTGCCACTTCCGGCTTTTTTTCTTTTTGCTTATGTGGTGATGAGGAATCAAACCCAGGGTTGCAAGTCAAACGCTCCACCACTGAGCTACCTTCTCAGCCCATGGCTTGCTTGTTGACATGGGGGTCTCAGTAACTTTTTATGTAGGTTAGCCTTGAACTGTGATCCAAGCCATGCCAGTTGTGAGCTAAAAGTAGCTGTTTTCATTAAGTTTTTTTGGGGATGGGGGTGGTAGAAAAGATTACATTTACACTTGATGAGCAGGTTCTCTACTGCGTGAGCCTGCCTCCACCTCCTATTTGCATTGGTGGTTTTTTGTGGGGAGGTGGGGATCAGTTGTAGGGCTTGAACTCAAAGCCTGGGCTTTTCTGCTCAAGGCTAGCACTCTACCACTTTGGTGTTCTGGTGGGTAATTGGAGATATGGCTTTGAACTGTGATCTTGAGATCTCAGTTTCCTGAGTAGCTAGGATTACAGGCATGAGCCACTGGCACCTGGCACATTGGTTGTTTTGAGGGAATATCTGTTTTAGGCCCTGGCTTCAATACTGGGGATGACAGCACTTCTTTAGTAGCTGAGATAATAGCGAGAACCACTGTACCTAGCCATCGATGGAGATGAGCCACAGCTCCACTTCTGGCTTTTTGGTGGTTAATTGGATATAAGAGTATCACCAAAAAAAAAGAGTATCACAGACTTTCCTGCTGGGGCTGGCTTTGACCCTTAATCCTCTGATCTCAGCCTTTTGAATAGCTAGGAGTATATACAGTACAGTTGTGAGCCACTAGTGCTCAGCTCAAAAACAACTTTTTGCCAGGATTAACCTTTGAGAGAGATCTCAGTCTTTGCCTCCCAAGTAACTTGGATTATTACAGGCTTGGACCACTGTGCCCAACTTCACTTTTATGCATTATTTTGAATCATTTGGTAATTTGTATATGGATATCAATTTGGATCTTTTTAGTAGACCATTTTCCTCTCTCTGTATGGCTTATTGTTGAAGCTTTGACTGAAAAATAAGCTACTGGTTTTGTATCATGGCTTTGTCCAGTTTGCCCTGCAGAAAGTCTGGAGTCATCTGAAGTCTCTTCGGGGTCTTCTGGGGCTGGGTTTAATCTAATTAAAAAGAGTTGCTGGATTTTAGCAAGGACCTCTCCCTGGGGTGTGGCTGATCCTGAAGTTGGTTACTGTAGGTCTGGACCCTGTTCCTGTTAGAGCTTAGTTTCATACTAGCAAGATAGAAGCTCTCCAAAAGCCAACATTTTAGGTGTGTGTTGTCTTTTTCTTAGTTGGAAGAAGTCAGGAATTGGAGGTTTCTCCCCTTTCTTTCTTTCTTCCTTCCTTCCTTCCTTCCTTCCTTCCTTCCTTTCTTTCTTTCTTTCTTTCTTTCTTTCTTTCTTTCTTTCTTTCTTTCTTTCTTTCTT
>NW_012269727.1:1772-2156 GCF_000151885.1 Dipodomys ordii
TCTTCCTTCCTTCCTTCCTTCCTTCCTTCCTTCCTTTCTTTCTTTCTTTCTTTCTTTCTTTCTTTCTTTCTTTCTTTCTTTCTTTCTTTCTTCCTCCCTTCCTCCCTTCCTCTCCTTTCTTTCTTTCTTTCTTTCTTTCTTTCTTTCTTTCTTTCTTTCTTTCTTTCTTTCTTTCTTTCTTTCTTTCTTTTCCTTTCTTCCTCCCTTCCTCTCTTCCTCCCTTCCTCTCTTCCTCTCCTTTCTTTCTTTCTTTCTTTCTTTCTTTCTTTCTTTCTTTCTTTCTTTCTTTCTTTCTTTCTTTCCTTCCTTCCTTCCTTCCTTTCTTTCTTTCTTTCTTTCTTTCTTTCTTTCTTTCTTTCTTTCTTTCTTTCTTTCTTTCTTTCT
>NW_012269728.1:0-2292 GCF_000151885.1 Dipodomys ordii
TTTTCTTTTTGCTTATGTGGTGCTGAGGAATTGAACCCAGGGCCTCAGGCATGCAAGGCAAGCACTCTACCACTGAGCCACCTTCCCAGCCCAGTTCTTGTCTTTATGGGTCTTTCAGCCCAGTGGACTGAAGTGTGTCAATCAAGAAAAGACAGTCATTAGATGCCCTCTCTCCTAGAAAATCAAAACTGTCTCCATTTATGGGATTCTCATTGATTCCCAGGCACTGGGACTAGAGATTCAGCTAGAGAAAGCAAGAGCCCAATCTACAGTACTTAAAGTTATCAAGGGTAATGTGATAAGCACAGAGACAGCCCTGCAGTCATTGTAATGTGTTAGGATCACCCCTATAATGGGAGTTTGCGGACTTCAGAATAAAAGCCCTACCTACCACATTTATATACAAGACCTGTGTGTGTGTGTGTGTGTGTGTGTGTGCGTGTGTGTGTGTGTGTGTGTGTGCGTGTGTGTGTGTGTGTGTGTGCCTGCCTGCCTGCCTGTTTCTTGCCATTTTCACCTAACACCTGTTATGTTATTTGCTTCAAGTTTCTACTTAACTAATTCATATTTTAAGCCAGATTTTGCCCTAAGCAATAAGATCTCTAGCTGAGTAACTTGTACCTGTACTCAGGATGCTAGATCTGATGATCTAGGTTCCAAGTTAGCCTAAGACAAATACATGAGATTCTTAACGCCAATTAATCAGATAAAAGGCAGAGTAAGAGGCATGCCTCAAATGGTAGAGTGCCAGCTGTGAGCAAAAAAGCAAAAGAGAGTGCAAGGCCCTGAGTTCAAGCCCCAGACTAGCACTAAACACACACACACACACACACACACACACACACACACACAAAATCTCTGAAATTGTAAGATTGGTGAGGTAGTGGATACATATATGCCTGTATGTTTTCGTGGCTTCAATGCATACCCCAAAACTTCAAAGGCTGAAATGTGACCCCCTCCCAATACGATTGTATTAGGTGAGGTTTTTCAAAGGCACTACATCACAAGAGCAGAGCTCTCATAAAAGGTATTAATGTCCTTATAACAAAGGCTATAGGTCTGGGGTCATCATTTCTCCCTCTCTTCCCAGCTGTCACTATCTCCATTTGAACTTCCAGTTACAGAAATAGAGTCCACTGACCAAGCCAGAAAGCTAGAGCTTCTCCCAGAATTTCCCATTTTTATTTAGGATGCTTTTAGCTGCAAGTAACAGAAAGTCCAACTCCAAATGGCTGGCACCACCAGAGAAATGGTCCTTTTCCTATTTAAAAAAAAGTCCTCAAATGGTGGCAGTTCCAGGACTACTTGATAAGTATGGTGGCGCAACAGCATCAGGGATCCCTGTCCCTCTGACTCTTCTCAGTCACCATCAGCCTGACTCTTCTCATGGTCCCAAGATGGTTGCCCTTGCAACCATCACAAGTAGGCAGTAACATCCAGAGGTAGCAAAGAAATGGTCTCCTTTAAAGAACAAAAGAACTCTTTCCAGAAGTGTGCCAGTAGATATTTCCTTAATATCTTCTGGCCAGAATGATGTCATATGCCATTCCTAAGCCAGTTATAGGCTAAGACTTCCCAGGGGATTATCGTACAGGCTGAGTTGAATAATGTGTCATTTCTGAACTTGGGTTGAGATTTGGCTGTTCTGGCTACCTGATATGGAAACTGGAAACAGCATGACATTCTCTTGGAGAGAAAGATGGGAGAATATGCACCACAGGGTTTGGTACACTTGCCTTTTCCTTGTTCCTACTTTCCAGGGGCATCCCAGTCTCCTGTATTCATTTCTCTAAGTTCCATACCTTTACCTTAATAGGGACTTGTGGAGGTTGGCTAACATAATTCAAAACCTCAGTGAGCTGGATAAGCTTCTAATACGGAATGGCTTATTATTATTATTACTATTATATTATTGTCCGTTCTGTCAAGGAGCTCTTTTCCTTACAGATATACAAGTTTTATCCTGGATTTTGTGCTGATCATTTTTTTTAAAGAAAGTCTCAAAATAAGACAGAATTAATAGGGTGGTACTGTATCTGATGTTCTTGGTTTTTAGAAATAATTATGACTCAAATGATTATAGAATCTGATTTACAAAGATGCCTTAATTAACATTGTTTGAAGTTGCTTTGTGGGAGACACATACAGTCTATATTAAGTATCATTTTGAAAAATTCGTGAGAGCATTATCATAAAAACAGAATGGTGAGGGGCTGGGAAGGTGGCTCAGTGGTAGAGCGCTTGCCTTGCATGCATGAGGCCCTGGGTTCGATTCCTCAGCACCACATA
>NW_012269729.1:0-1903 GCF_000151885.1 Dipodomys ordii
AACAGAAACAGGTGTTGCTCAAAGGTTCAGTGGTAGACTATATACCTCACAAGCACTAGGCCCTGTGTTCAAACCCCGGTGAAGAAAAAAAAAAGAGGCCATGTGCTTGTAATCCTAGCTACACAGGAGGCCGCATCTGAGGATAGAGTTTTGAAGCCAGTGCAGGAAGGGAAGTTCATGAGACTCTTATCTCCAATAACCAATACCAAGTCAGAAGTAGAGCTGTGGCTCAAATGGTAGAGCTCTAGCCTTGAGCACAAAAACTCAGGGATAGCACCCAGGCCCAAGTTCAAACCCCTGGCCTGGCAGAAAAAAGAAAAGGAAATAAAAATACATAAAAAAGAAGCTGAGCATTGGTAGCTCATGCCTGTAATCCTAGCTACTCAGGAGGCTGAGAATCTGAAGATCAAGGTTGAAAACCAGCTAGGGCAAAAATCCATGAGACTCTTTTCTCCAATTAGCCACCAGAAAACCAGAAGTGGAGCTGTGGATCAAAGTGGTAGAGAACTAGCCTTGAATGAAAAAACTCAGGGTCAGTGCTCAGGCCCTAAATTCAAGCCCCACAATCAGATAAATATGAGCCACAGCACCACTTCCAGCTTCTTCTGATTATGTGGTAGCAAGGAATGGAACCCAGGGCTTCATTCATGCATGCTAGGCAAGCATTCTACCACTAAGCCACATTCCCAGGCCCCTTCCCCCCACTTTTTTTTGTTGGTTGTGGGCCTTGAACTCTGGGCCTGAGCGCTGTCCCTCAGCTCTTCAGCTCAAGACTAGCTCTCTATCACTTTAGCTACAGCGCCACTTCTGGTTTTCTGGTGGTTTATTGAAGAGTTTCACAGACTGTCCTGCCTGAGCTGGCTTTGTACTGAGATCCTCAGATCTCAGTCTTCTGAGTAGCTAGGATTACAGGCATGAGCCACCGGCAACTTCCCCCATCTTTTTTAAGAAATAGGCTCTCACTATGTTGTCTCAAATTCCTGGGCTAAAGAGTCCTCCTCTTGGGGCTGGGAAGGTGGCTCAGTGGTAGAGTGCTTGCCGTGCATGCATGAGGCCCTGGGTTCGATTCCTCAGCACCACATGAGCAGAAAAAGCTGGAAGTGGCACTGTGGCTCAAGTGATAGAGCGCTCGCCTTGAGCTGAAGAGCCGAGGGACAGTGCCCAGGCCCAGAGTTCAGGCCCCATGACACCAAAAAAAAAAAAATTTTTTAAAGCCACTTACCAGTCCATTCACACTTGCAATTCTATCTACTCTAACTATTCTATTCCCAGAGAGGAAAATCTGTGAGATGCTTATCACCAATTAACCACCAAATATCCAGAAGAGGAGGTATGGCTCAAATGGTAGAGCACCACTCTTGAGCAAACAGCTAAAGAGCACCCTGGCTATGAGTTTAAGCCCAGTACTGTATCACACACACACACACACACACATAAATTACCAAGTCTGGTTGTTTCTGTTCGTATTCCTGAAAGAAGCTTAATAATTTGAATGTTAACCTTACATCTTGGAATATATGGCAAAGATTCTCACTATACCCTTGTGAATCTTAAAATCTAGTTAATCTATTTGCTGGGCACCGGTGGTTCATGCCTGTAATCCTAACTCTGGGCCTGGGCACTGTCCCTGGGCTCTCCAGCTCAACGCAAGCACTCTACCACTTGAGCCACAGCACTACTTCCAGTTTTCTCATGGTTAATTGAGCCACCTTCCCAGCCCGGATAACAAGTTTTTCACAGAGTTGTAAGTTCTGTAAAATACCCTTTTTTAGACTGAATATTATTTATAACTGAGTGTAGAAAGATAAATCAATTTTACATGTTATCTAAACCAAATTATAGTAACAGAAAATATAAATTTTCGGGGCTGGGAAGGTGGCTCAGTGGTAAAGCACTTGCCTTC
>NW_012269730.1:0-3882 GCF_000151885.1 Dipodomys ordii
TAGGTGAAATGAACCCCAAGATAAGGACTCAAATTTTTTTTTCTTTCTTGAGATTGTTTCTAACATATTTATAAGATGATTTCTTTGTTGCTTTGTATGTCCCTCCACCACAGTATAACCTCTGTGATGTTGGTACAATTTGTAGAGGGGAAGGGAAAAAACAAATTGTTTAAATAGGGATACAGGTGGACCCATTGCAACAATGAGATGTACAAGATGTTACATCAAAAAACTAACTTTACAACTTTGGCACGGAGGGGGGATATAAGGAGGTGGGAGATGGGAAGGAATGGTACAGGGAAACAAAGGAGGCAACAATGCTTGATAAGAAATGTACTCATTACCTTGCCCATGTAATTGTAACGCCTCTGTACGGTATTTTCACACACACACACACACACACACATACAAAATCTGAGAAAAGGAGGGTGATACAGAGGCTGTCAGTGTGGGCTACTGGATAGAAACACTGCTGACTTTTGCATGTTTTGCTACTTTAACTTGTTACTGGTTCTGGTGTGGCTCTATCATGAGCTCTTCAGGGTATTCTACATGCAAGACCACCTCATCTGTAAAAAGAAGCAGTATCACACCTTCCTTTTCAGTGTGGATGTCTTATAACAGGCATCTTTATTTAGCTTGACTGCTCTGATTAGAACTTCACAAACCACATATACACAATACCCAATATACACAATATACACAACACATACATACACAACACACCTACTACTCATAGTCCTGAAGTTTGAACCTGAAGTGAAGACCTGTCCCCCTATGTAGTTCCTGTAGAGACTTTCTGTGTAGCCTTTTGCAATCCTCAGAACACTAACATCTATCAACACATTGTAGAAATATTCAGCTCTTTTATACCACACAGAATTCATATCAGAAGCAAAATTAAATGACAAATAGCTATAAAACTGCCAGTGTTGAGGACTGACAATTCTAAAAGGCAAGAGCTAGAAAAGGTTCACTAATTACGAGTTGGAGGCCAAAGCAAACATGCTTCTCTCTCTCATTCTTCTCCTTCCTCTGCAGGATGAGTTAGCATGGTTTGATGGAGGACAGATAAACATTCCATTGCAGACATCGCTTATCAGCAACCCTGGCTATTGGTATAAGAAACCAAAATGATTAGCCACCAGAAGTGTACAGCAATTAAATTAATTATTATGCACTACTATGCAATTCTAAACATCAGAAATGCAATCAAGCAAAATATCATGTTATTCTTTTTGCTTTTCAAACCTTGCATATACAATTCACTTTGATTGATAGATCTGCAACAAACACAAATAACCGTTAATAAGAGCAAACTCCAGCCCTGAGACAAGGTGCACACTGTCCCAATGAGGCTCCCAGCATTCTCTTCTCTGGCGATTCTATACTAAGAGGACATTTCTTCTGGAAAAGTGAATCAAATTCTACCACACAGCCTCAAATAACAGTGACAGAAACCACACTGCACCGGTAGCACAGTGCTGACCGTCAGCCGCAAGTCACCGAGGTGGACATTTGTGGTGAGGCATCAAGGCCTGGCACGGTGACAAAAAAGCTTGCTGACCCTGAAAGAGAAGCTTGTTTCTAAAAAAAATAGTCGCCTGCACTTTGTGGTAGCAAAGTGAGCAGGCTGAGGTGAACTTGAGAACCGTGCCTTCTCCACAAGCACATGTCCTCAAGAACCGACAGACACCGTGGAGATGCCCTGGGCGCGGCACGCTCACTATCAAAGCCTGCAGACAGTGCCTTCCTGCACAGCACTCATCTCAACTTCAATTAAAGTTTTCTATGCAATATGGGTCTTCTACACGGTGACCTGTGTCTCATGGGAGTAAGGACCAATTCTCCATTCACCATTTCATTGTCCAGTACCTAGCACCCAAGTTTCTTGAGATTAGCCAGGAATGGTGATGCATACCTGCATTCCAAGCTACTTGAATAGCAAAAATCAGGAGGATCAGATTTCAAGGCCAAGGCCAGGCAAAAAGCTAGAAACACTCCCATCTCAACCAGTAAAAGTGGGTATGGGTGCACACCTGTCACCTCAGCTTTGTAGGAAATGTAGGTAGGAGAAACTTGACCCAAGGTCCACCTTAAGCAAAAACAGATCTTATCTGAAAAATAACTAAAAATATAAAGTAGCTGACAAATCGGGTTGTCTAATGAAGACCTCACAGACAAAAGATAATGAACAGAACAAATAATATATAATAGATATTCTATACATAATATATACATATATATATTCTATACATAATATATAATAGATATTCTATACATGCAGAATTATTTTCTCAAGAAGTACTCCCAGAATCCCAATGGCTTTCTAGTATTGTATAAAAAAAGAGCATCAAATCCTTTTTTGGCAAAGCAAAACCATTTTTAATGGTGATATTCAGAATATCTACAAAACTTCCTGCATTAGAATGTTTATAAATTTTTAAGTTATTGAAATACATGAAAAAGAAATACAAAGAACTTTAAAACTACAATTAAACTACATAGTAACTATTATTACTAAGATTTGTTATTTATTAATAGCTATTGTTACTATAATTACTATGAGATTATAAGTTGTCCCTGCAGTCTTTACTACAAGAAAGAAAAGCTAAGTGAATTGAAAGTCAAAGGCCTTTCTTCAATCCTTCAGAAATGTTTAAAGGGCAGCCTACTGCTTGAAAACTGGAGAGCAGAGTACAGAAGCCACGGCTCCATCCCTCCCTGGAGCAGAAGGGCTGGGACCACAAGCTGCTGGGAGTGTTGAGCTGAAGTGTGGAGCACACTGTGAGAGCCACACACAGGCCTCAGAGCTTCCCGGAGCTCGTCTTGGAGGAGCCATGCCTCCAAGTTTTGCTTAAAAGCCAAGAGACCCCCTTTTCCCCCACAAAGGCTGTCCTGCTGGAGGATCCACTCCAGCAGCCCCTAACTTCCCTTTCACCTAGGAAAATGGGGCGACTCCGAAACTCAGACTTACTTTAAGAAAGAAACAGCATCAGAAAAAGGAATAATGGTGATATGATAAAAAAAAATACTTTTTCTTATTCTCAATCATGAACTGTTGGTTCAAAATGACCGTATAGTGATAGCACTTGTGAAAGTGTGCTGGATGACAGCAGTCTTACAGAGGTGAGCAGGCAGGGTCTGAGATACTCATAAAGAGCTACCGTGCTATTTGAAAGTGAACTTACATCGGCTATAAATATACTATTGAAAGCTATTGTGCTTATAGGGTTAACATGAACAAAAATAGGAATAAATATATTTTCTATGCTAAGAGAGAAGACAAAATGGAACCATAAATTAGAACCAGAGAACTCAAAAAGAGAGAAAGAAAAAAATCAATTTCAACAATTAAAAATTATATACATATACTAAATTATATATAATTATAAACATGACAAATATTAATGTAGCTATAGTAGTCAACAATTTAACTGTGAATGACCTAAATACACCAATTAAAAGACAGAGACTGTCACAATTGGTACGTTTTCAAAAAGACCCAACTTTATGTTATGTAAAAATGCCTATAATACTTCCTATTTTCCTGCTTGATCATATGTTCAATTAAACCATAAGTTCTGTGAAGATGGAACCTAACTTATTTCAGAATATCTAAGCATAAAGTGGTTTTTGTTCTTATTAGTATTATTATAAAAATTATAAAATCCACACTATTTATTATATATTAACCATTGTGATTCTATATATGTTTATTTAAAAATACAGTAATCAGGGGGCTGGGAAGTTGGCTCAGTGGTAGAGCGCTTGCCTTGCATGCATGAGGCCCTGGGTTCGATTCCTCAGCACCACATAAGCAGAAAAAAACAAAAAGCCGAAGTGGCGCTGTGGCTCAAGTGGTAGAGTGCTAGCCTTGAG
>NW_012269730.1:7882-11543 GCF_000151885.1 Dipodomys ordii
AAAAAAAAAAAAAATAGGGGAAGTTGCAGTTCAAGGCCAGCCCCGACAGAAGTTCCTGAGATTCCATTTCAAGCAATAGCTAGATAGCCCAGGTATGGCAAAAGCATAAACAGAAGAATCAAGATGCAGGCCACCCTGAGCAAAAACCAAGACCCTATCTCAAAAATAATCAGTGGGAAACAACTGAGTCATAGCTCAAGCAGTAAAGTGCCTGACTAGCAGTCCTGAGTTCAAACAAAAAAATCATAGTTGAGCTCCATGAAGAAAGAAAACACCAGGGGCCAAGAATGAAAAGAGAAGCCAGAGTTAAGAGTAGTGATTTAGAACTCTGAGCACGAACCGGACCCCCAGTGCCAGACGCCTGAAAAGCCACACCCTTTGCCTACAGCAGGATCCAAGACCTGTCGACAAAATGCAGGACTACAAAGGCCACCCATCCATGCACAGGCAAGAAAGAAATGACCCTGGAAATCAAGTCCAGTACCAGTGAAATGTGCACAAGCCCAAGGAAGCAAATGAGAGTTCTGAGGGGTCACACCAGATGCAGATGCCATTCAAGCACATGTACCTACCACAGTGCTCAACTTATTTTCCTGGTTTTAGAGTTGAGGAAACTAAGTTATAAAGCAAGTTTCAGCAAATATAAGAAAACTGAAATAACCATCTATGTCCTGTTACGCTATAAAAGAATAAAATTAGAGGCTAAAACAGCAAAAACAAACAAAAAAATTCAAACTCAGAGACTAAATAACACATGGCCAAATGGTGAGTAGGTCATCGAAGAGATAAGAAAGAAAATCTAAATGTTCCTAGAATCCAACGAAAATGAAAACACAACCTCCCAGAACCTAGGGGACACCGTAAAGGCAGTTCTAAGAAGAAAGTTTATACCTATGAATGCCTATATCAACAAAACTGAGAGACCTCAAATTGATACTCTAATGATTCACCCTCAATTCTTAGAAAAGGAGCAAACCAAACATAAAAACAGTATATAGAAAGAAATAATAAAAACTAGGGAAAATTAAGTAAAATAGATAAAAAAACAAGGTGTACAAAGAATCAATAAAAAGTTGCTTCTTCTAAAGATAAACCAAATAAATAAATCTTGCCACTGTGACCAAAAGGAGAAAAGAGATCACCTAAATAAATAAAATTAGGGCTGAAAAAAAGGAATACCACAACAAATACAGTGAAGTCCAGAACATAATGAGAGACTGTCACAAACCTTTACTCAAATAAACTGGCAAATATAGTAGAAATGGATGCATGCCAAGATAACCTAACTTACAAAAATTAAGCCAAGTGGATTAAAAATCTTTTAAACAGATCTATCAAGCAATAAGATGAAAACAACAATAAAAAAAATCTCCAAATCGCCAGGCGTTTGTGGCTCACACCTGTAATCCTAGCTACTCAGGAGACTGCCAGCCCCGGGCAGCAAAGTCTGTGAGACTCTTATCTCCAATTAACCACTAGAAAACTAGAAGTAGCACTGTGGCTCAAGTGGTAAAGCACTGGCCTTGAGCTAAAGAGCTCAGGGACAGCGGCCAGGCCCAGAGTTCAAGACCCATGACCCAACCAAAAAAACAAAATAATCTCCAAATCATGAAAAACCCAGGACCCAAGGGATCCACAGCTGAATTCTACAAGTCCTTTAAAGAAGAACTAACAACAATACTTATGAGATAGAGAAAAGGAGAGATGACAACTCAACTCATTCTATGAAACCAGATTTACACTTACCCCAAACCAGATAGGGAAACAGTAAGCAAGGGAAACTGTAGATTAATCTCTAATGCACATAGATGTAAAAACCAAAAACAAGAGTGCCCACTTGCTCCATTCTTATCCAATATAGTTCTGGAATTCCTAGCCAGAGCAATAAGCCAAGAAAAAGAAACCAAAGGGATTTAAATAATAAAACAAAAAGTCAAATTATTCATATTTTTCAATTGTTATACTTAAAACACTTAAAGATCCCACCAGAAAACTACTGGACCTGATAAACACTTTTGGCAATGTAGCAGAACACAATTTAACATATTAAAAAAATCCATACCTTTTACATGTACCAAAATTGAACAGATTGAGAAAAAAGTCAGGAAAATAATTACATTCACAGTAGCCTCAAAAAGAGAAAAAGAAATTGAATAAGAAAAAAAATAATCCTAAAAATAAACTGAAGAGGTTTAATTATAAAAATTATAAATTTGAAGGAAGAAAGAGAAGAAGATACTAGGAGATAAAAAAAGACCTCCCATGTTCATAGACAAGCAGAATATTAAAAAATGGCTCTATTACCAGATTCAATGTACTTATTCAGAATAATTCCTATCAAAATCCCAAGCACTATTCTTTACAAAAATTAAAAAAGCAACTCTAATATGTGTCTGTATAATATGTTTATGGAAACATAAAAGACACAGAAGAATAAAAGGAAAAATGCTGGAGATGTCACAACACTAGACTTCAGAACCATCATACAGAACCATCTGCAGAACCATCATAACAAAAACAGTATGATGTTGGCACAAAAATAAACACAATGACCAATGGAACAGAAAAGAAGACCTACAAATAAACCCACAAAGCTAAGCCATATGATTTTTGCCAAAGTAGCTCAAAACATACACTGCAGAAAAGACATTAGGAAAATGGATGGAAATGGAGATCATCATGTTGAACAACATAAGCCAAATTCCAAAGGCAAATATCACATGTTGTGATTCATGCAAAAATACAGAATTATATTAATAAAAGTAACAATAATTATAATAATAATAATGGAACATGAACATAGAGACCCTCTGGAGGAAAATTAGTGTGGGGGAGAGGGTATGAGAAATGAATAGGTTGAAATCCATTACATATATATGAAAATAATATAATAAAACAGTAAATATTGTTTGACAAGGGTGAAGTGTGAAAGGCTAAGGAGTCTAACAGAGGAAGTGAACTTGTTCCATGTATATTGTACATGTGTATACAGATACAATGAAACGCCCTTGTTTAATTAATGTATACTGATTTTTTAAAGGGAAGGGAAGGAGAGAAAAGGGGAGGGAAAGGATGGAAAGGAAAAGGGGGGAGAGAGAAAGGAAAGTGTTTCTCAAAATTCCTCACTGTTGGGGCTGGGAAGGTGGCTCAGTGGTGGAGTGCTTGCCTTGCATGCATGAGACTCTGGGCTCCATTCCTCAGCACCACATAGCAGATAAAGCCAGAAGTGGCGCTGTGGCTCAAGTGGTAGAGCGCTGGCCCTTGAGCTGAAGAGCTGAGGGACAGCACCCAGACCCAGAGTTCAGCCCCATGACCAACCAAAAAAAAAAAAATAATTCCTCACTGTCATCTCTTTCAACTTGTATGTGTGGCTCAACTCTGATTTATAAGTTCAATCCTTAATATCACTCAGTAACCTGGGGTAATTTTCTTAAAAAACAAATAATAACAATTATAAAAAAAAAATACTCTGCATAGAAAATCAGCTCAATGCCCAGGCTTGTCTTCCAACCCTGGCTAGACTAAATCCAAAAGTTTGTATTTTGTTTTTTTTTTTTTTTGGGGGTCCAGTCATGGGGCCTGAACTCTGGGCCTGGGCGCTGTCCCTCAGCTCTTCAGCTCAAGGCTAGCGCTCTACCACTTGAGCCACAGTGCCACTTCC
>NW_012269731.1:0-1220 GCF_000151885.1 Dipodomys ordii
TGTGTGTGTGTTAGAGATAGAGAGAGAAAGAGAGAAAGAGAGTGAGCAAGCAAGTTCTGGAGCTTAAACTCAGGCCTGGGTGCTGTCCCTGAGCTTTCTTGTTCAGAGCTAGCAATGGAACCACAACTCTGCTTCTGGCATTTTTGATAGCTAATTGGAAATAAGAGTCTCAGATTTCCTGCCCAAGCTTACTTTGGTCTGAAATCCTCAGATCTCAGCCTCCTGAGGAGCTAGGATTATGGGCATGAGCCACTGATACCTGGACATGTTGCTGTATTGTTATTAATCCATTCCTTAAGCATTCATCAGCTAAATGACTTCAAGAGAATGTGACAAAGGACTTTAAAATCCTGTGTGTAGCCTTCTTAGTGCTTATTGAATAGTCAACATCGATAACTGTTTTACCTGAAAAAATATGGAACTGATCTGGACCCTTCTAAGTGGCAGTAAGTAGTGTAGTGTGGCTTTAAAATTACTTGTTCTTATCTCTTTTTGATAAATTAAGAAATTTTTAGTTCAGTCTCGTTTATAATAAGCTGCTTGAACATTTTAAACATAATAAAAATGTTTGTTTCAAAAAGAAAGTGTGAGGATTCTCTGAAACAGTGACTGGCTATGTGTTCCTAATGGTCTTGAGTGTGTGTGTGTGTGTGTGTGTGGCTTGAAGTCAGGGTGTAGGTACAGTGACTGGCTATGTGTTCCTAATGGTCTTGAGTGTGTGTGTGTGTGTGTGTGTGTGTGTGTGTGTGTGTGGCTTGAAGTCAGGGTGTAGGTACAGTGACTGGCTATGTGTTCCTAATGGTCTAATGGTCTTGAGGGTGTGTGTGTGTGTGTGTGTTCCTAATGGTCTAATGGTCTTGAGGGTGTGTGTGTGTGTGTGTGTGTGTTCCTAATGGTCTAATGGTCTTGAGGGTGTGGGGGGGGGGCTTGAAGTCAGGGTGTAGGTGCTGACCCTGAGCTCTTTTTCTCCACATCAAGACCAGCACTTACCATTTGAGCCACAGCTCCACTTCTGACTTTTTTGGTGCTTACATGGACATAAGAGTCTTGGACTTTTCTGCCCTGGTTGGCTTTAAATTGTGATTCAAAAATATCAATGTCCTAAGTAGCTCAGATTAAGTCATGAGCCAACAAAGACTGGCAAGGTCTTGAGGCTTTGTTTTTGTTTGTTGTCGTCGTCTTCTCCTTCTCCTTCTCCTTCTCCTTCTCCTTCTCCTTCT
>NW_012269731.1:2220-4191 GCF_000151885.1 Dipodomys ordii
ATCCATTCATCTACTGAGGGGCATCTGGGTTGGTTCTATATCTTAGCTATGGTAATTAATGCTGCAAAAAACATAGTTGTGCTGGTAGCCTTAGTGGCATTGTTTGTGATCATTTGGGTAAATGCCCAAAAGTGGGATTGCTGGGCCATAGGGGAGCCCTAGTAAGGTACATTTCTTGTCAAATTTGTTACTCCTTCTCTCATTTTTCTCCTACTTTCCCTCCTCCCCACCCCCAAGTTGTACAGATCATTTCCAATATATTGTCTTATGTATATCGCTATTGCATTGGTTCTCCCCTTGTCCATTGTCTCAACATTCTGTTGTTCCCCTTCCCTTCCCTAATTCAAATAAATGTATATACAATACCAGGGTACCAAAATCAAATACAGTGACAACAGGAGATATACCATAGGGGGAAGAAAATACAAAAGAAATAAAAAAATCACATGGTACATTGAAAACAACAACAATAAAGAAAAACTTCTGTGTCCATGTCTTGAAATTGATTTCACTTAGCATCATCGTATATGGTCATATGTACATAGCTATTGAGCTATTCTGCTCATCTGCTAAGATTATCCTAATGGCCAATAGACACATGAAAAAATACGCAACTTCTCTGGCCATAAAAGAAATGCAAATCAAAACAACATTAAGATTCTACTTCATCCCAATTAGAATGGCTACAATCAAGAAATCTATGGGTTGGGAAGTTGGCTCAGTGGTAGAGTGCTTGCCTTGCATGCATGAGGCTCTGGGTTCAATTCCTTAGCACCACATAAGCAGAAAAAGCCAGAAGTGGTGCTGTGGCTCCAGTGGTAAAGTGCCAGCCTTGAGCTAAAGAGCTGAGGGACATTGCCCAGACCCAGAGTTCAGGCCCCTGACCGGGAAAAAAAAAAAAGAAATCTAATAACAACAGATGCTGGAAAAGATGTGGCCAAAAGAGAACCCTACTGCACTGTCGGTGGGAGTGTAAACTTGTTCAACCACGCTAGAAAGCAGTTTGGAAGTTCCTCAAAAGACTCCACATAGAGCTCCCCTATGACCCAGCAATCCCACTCCTGGGCATTTACCCAAATGATCACAAACGAGACCATAGGTAGCTTTAGCTACCAGCACAACTATGTTTATTACAGCATTATTCACCATCACTAAGATATGGAACCAACCCAGATGCCCCTCAGTAGATAAATGATCAAGAAAATGTGTCATTTATAGATAGATAGATGGATAGATAGATAGATACACACACATACGTGTGTGTGTGTGTGTGTGTGTGTGTGTGTGTATAATGGAATTCTATACTTCCATCAGAAAGAATGACATTGTCCCATTTGTAAGGAAATGGAAAGACTTGGAAAAAATCATATTAAGTGAAGTAAGCCAGGAAGTGGCTCTGTGGCTCAAGTGGTACAGCACTCACCTTGAGCTGAAGAGCTCAGGGATAGCACCCAGTCCCAGAGTTCGAAACCCATGACCAACAGGCAAGAAAGGAAAAATAAAATGAATAAGCCAAACCCAAAGAAACATAGGTCCCATGGTTTCCCTTATTTGTAATAATTAGGTCTTGAGGTTTTTAAGACTAACATTTTGAGTTATGTACCCATCCTAAATCCATATGTATAGTCGTATAGTCTTTCATTGTGTTCTTTCTCATCCTTTCTACTGATCCTGCAACATGTTCAAAATCTTCTTATAAAAATACAGAATCTTATAGTTAACTTATCCTAAGACCACTGCTAATGACATTTTGCTCTCTTTCAGCCTTTTATTCATATTTGTGTACATGTATATATTTAAAATATATGCATATCTTAAGTTTTGTCCAATATTTGTATTTCTAAGCATTTTTAACTTTCATTTATTTTTTTGGGGGGTCTGGTCGTGGGGCCTGAACTCTGGGCCTGGGCACTGTCCCTCAGCTCTTCAGCTCAAGGCTAGCACTCTACCACTTGAGCCACAGCACCACTT
>NW_012269732.1:0-1004 GCF_000151885.1 Dipodomys ordii
CCCCGAGCCTGCCGCCAGCGGGGCGGGGCTGTCGCGGGCTGCGGTTCCTCAGAAAGTAGAGCTCGGCTCCGGGGACCCCGGGCGCCCAAACGCAGCCGGAAAAGGGGCGGGACATGGGCGATGGGGGCGGGGCCTTGCGGTCCGAGGGCGGAGCCAGGAGGCTGTGGGAGGGCGGGGCCTTGCGGTCCGAGGGCGGAGCCAGGAGGCTGTGTGGGCGGGGCTATAAGGGCCGAGGGCGGGGCCGGAAGCCTGGGAAGGTGGGCCATAAGGGCCGAAGGCGGGGCCGAGAGGCTAGGGAGGGTGGGGCCGCACGGGCCGAAGGCGGGGCCGGGCGGCTGGGAAGGGCGGGGCCGGGCGGCTGGGGCGGGGCCCGGAGGGCGGGGCCTGGGAGCCCGGAGCGAGGTGGGAGCCTAGTGTCCGCCCCTCTCCGCTCGGTTCCCGCCCCGGGAATTGTAATTCCGTAGCAAAGTGTCTGCACCGGAGAATCCTCGGGGCGGGCGGGGCACCGGGCGCGCCCGGCGCAACATGGTTAACACAAAGTCCGCGCGCGGCCCCGGGCTCCCCGTATGAAAAGTGTGAGCGCGGGCGGCCGGCATCCCCTGGCCGACTTGAGGGTTAGTTCCCCGGGAGGACGCGGGGCGCCGGGGAGGGAAGCCGGGGGCCGGCTGGCCGCGGGCGGCCCCGGGGGCGCGGGGCCGGCCCCTCACCCTGTCTGTCCCCCCAGGACTACCGGGAGGATGGGATGGACCTCGGCAGCGACGCCGGCGGCAGCAGCAGCAGCAGCCGCTCGGGCTCCCAGCCCAACTCCACCAAAGTGACCCCCTGCTCGTCGTCGCCGGGGGGCAGCCTGGACCTGGTGTCGGCGCTGGAGGACTACGAGGAGCCCTTCCCGACCTTCCCCAAGACGGCGATCGATGAGTGGGCGCCGGAGGACGGAGACGACGAGGAGGAGGACGGGCGCGGGGGCCGGGATGGCCGCTGTCCGGCGCGGGAGCCGGGCGCCC
>NW_012269732.1:7544-11201 GCF_000151885.1 Dipodomys ordii
CCCAGGCCCAGAGTTCAGGCCCCACAACCAGACCCTCCCCCAAAAAAGAGCATTTTGTTTGTAAAAGTATAGGTAATTCCAAAGATGCTGGTTTAGGTTAGGAAGCTCCTCGATGATAGGGATGAAGGTGACTTGTAGTAGAGTACTAGTACTCTAGTACTAATACTCTCTAGTACCAGTACAAGAACTAGTCAACTTGCTGTTTTGTTCCCTCTGGCTGCAGGAAGCTGTGTCACAATGCAGCTTTCCTGGGAGCAGACTGATCTTTCTCTGTGTGGCTTGGTGCAGCTAGTTTTCTACTAGCCACCCCTGGTGTCTTCTGAGGCCTCTGCTCTTGACCCCTGTGGTGTATTCTTATTTATAGCTGAATGCGCTTTCCAGGATATCCATCATCCGCCAGATCATCTTCTTTCTTCCATTTCTCAGTGTCTCTCACTAAAGCAACTAGGAAAATTTTCCCTCCTCATGATATTAGCATAATACACCAAAAAAAAGGCTTCAATTTTGATGGATTACAAGAAGCACTGCTATCCATCAGTAGCCGATTTCTGCAAACTCATCAGTGTGACGGGGTTTTATTACCCATGTGCTATTAGGGAAAATTGATCCCCTCAAGACTCTCCCTTGTAGAAATACCTTTGCCATTCATGAAGATTTTTGGTTTGGTTTAACAACGATTCTAGAAAGCTTCTCTGGAGGAGGCCCGTGGGTCAGGCCCTCCCAGGCACAAAGGCATGCAACACTACATTGAGTCACCTGCCGGGTGTTAGGAGCTGGCCTTCTAGATGCTTGGGGGCAGGTGAGGCCAGAGCCTCACCTCTGCAGCCTCCAAGTCCAGCCTCTGGGTGGGGTTGTGCATGGGCCCCTCCTGTAACTCCTGCTGACCCATGGGGCCACGGGTCACTGCTTCCTCTGAAATTGTCCCACTGGGACCTTCAGCTTGGCTGTGCCCCCCCTTCCACACTGGGAAGGTGGGAAGGTCACCCATCTTTGCAGAGAATCCATTTAAAGTCCTCAGGAAGCTGAGCATCGGTGGCTCACACATGTAATCCGAGCTACTCAGAGGCTGAGAATTGCAGTTCAAATCCAGCCCAGGCAGGAAAGTTGGTGAGACTCTCATGTCCAATTAACCACCCAAAAGCCAGAAATGGAGCCGTGCCTCAAGTGGTAGAGCTCTGGCCTTGAGCACATAAGCTCAGGGACAGCATCTAGGCCCGAAGTTCAAGCCCCAGGACCAGCACAAATGTAAATATATACAGTCCCTTAGCTACTGTGGTGCGTCTCTTGCCAGGACCCCTTGCAGGCCCCATGCACTGTGGGAGGACACAGCGGGACACAGGGTGGGCAGACCCCAGGAGCTGGCTGTTCTCAGGGCCAGGCTCACGGTGAGGGGGGGGGGTCCTAGGCAATTGGTAACTTGTGCAATTACAAATTAGTGTAACTTGATTCTGTTTCTTGATTTGCTTTCCAAAAAAAAAAAAAAGATGAAAGGCAATAAAGCCATTTCCTCAAGAATCCTGATCTCTTCAACAGTGTTACCCACTGAGTTTTGAAGTCAGAATATTCAAAACAACAACAACAAAAACAATGCTAGAAAAGCTGCAGTGTGATAAAATGCTGGGCATTTTTAATGTGAAGTTCAACAGTGTAACAGCTCCTGCTTGCCCAAATATAGAGTCGTGTTCAACTTATTTCCAAAATAAGAAGGGCCCAAACCCTTGGGAGAGTGGTACAGTGGCTCAGGAAGAACTGAAGCCTAATCTACACACTTCTAAAAATAACTTGTTTTCAAATAGTTTCAAAACCGATCACGTCCCATGTGTTTCTTTTCAGGGCACACCGGTAGCTAATAATTGGCTTGCTTATGAAAGTTGCAGACATTTTTTTTCCTTCCTCTTTGGGTAATCTTACATAATTTTTGGTCCATTTTGACCTGGTCTGACATTGTATTATGAGTAACCTCATCGTAAGTGTCTGGACTTTTTTTTTTGTTGTTTCTACTCTAAAATTGGTTCCATAAGGAGAATAAAGAGGAGAGTGCTGGGATTTCATTCCTGAATGCTTAAATTGCATAACCAGTGACCCAGCCTGCAAGCAGCCTCATGGTCTGACTTGTACTGCCCTTACTGAGATCTCATTCTACAATTTTAGGCAGCAGTATTTTTAAAACAGTATTGGGTTGTGTGGTTGGTTGGTTTGTTTTCTATCATGGGACACTGATTTCAATAATAGATTTGGTTTGGTTGTGTCTTGTACAGAATCTCACAAAGCAGAGGTGCGGTTCTGTCAGTTCTAAGGCAGGAGGAAAAGCCCTGTGGAAATTCTGGTGTGCTGGAGGTGGCATTCAACAGCCACTCCTGCAAATCAGAATCAGCCCCTCCCACGGGGGAGGGGGGGGCAGGGAGAAAGCCCAGTTCCGTTGAGACCAAAAGTATTGGGCAAGCATGGCAACTGTGGAAGCTTCTAGAAGGTGAGGCCTGGGAGCTGTAGGCCAGGTGGGAAGAAGGACCACAGGGAGCTGCGGGGTGTGCTCCAGGAATAAAGCAAGGAGCTGCTCTTCCTTGATCACTGTCCTGCTGTACAATTCTATGTCAGGATGCTGAGACTGAGATTTGTTATGAGAAGTAGCTTAGCTTTTAAATACTGGCAAATAACTTCAAAGACACAAATATATTGTACACCCAAAACACGGGTTTAGGGTTCAAACGATGATGTCAGTCTACTCATGCCTCCTCGTGTCACAGAAAACTGAGATCACCCGTGAGAAACGGAGGTGCTGGTGCCATAGGGCAAAGTGGAGGAGGTTTGCTGGGAAGGTCTGGTGAAAAATACGAGATTATCAAGAGGAAAACCCATTCATAAGCACTGCTCTTGTTTATTGTCGCCACAGTAGGGGTTTTGTTTTCTCTTTTAAATGATTGAGATAGTTAGAAACAAAATACCAAGAAGGGGGAAAAAAAAACAAGAGATAATATAAGTCACTTTCTTTCATATGATGGTCACAGATACTCCATTGCTTAGCACATACTTTTCATCTTCCAAACAGTTCATACATCGATTTCTTAATTGGATTCCAGGAAATATATCAATTTATTTTTCATTATCTGTGAATAATGATGAGGGAAGAAATCTTTAAACACAGACTGACTGAAATGTAAATACATACATTACAGGACCTATTTGTGGCCCAGGAATGTCTGTCTGCTGGAAATTCATGTGAGACCATTTACTTCCAACGGCCATTGCCGGTGGTCAATGCTGATAAAAATTTCTTGTTACACAAAATCTAGTAAAAGTTCAAACTTGCTGAACTGCATTATGACTTTTTATTTAATGTAACTATCACTTTATAGTACACAGGAAGACTTGCAGAAAGCAATTTCCCCCCTTATTTCTATCTACTGGATTTACATACAAAATCAGACCAAATACAGTGGCTCATGCCTGCAATCCCAGCTATTTGGGAGGTAAAGAGAGGAGAATCCCAGCTCAAGCCAGCCTGTGAAAAGAAAGTTGAGACCCAGTCTCCAAGAAATAAATCATCATGGTAACGCATGCTGTAACTCCAGCTACAAAAGACAAGGTTGGGATGCTCACTTTAAAAAGGAATAGGGGGCTGGGAAGGTGGCTCAGTGGTAGAGCGCTTGCCTTGCATGC
>NW_012269733.1:0-1595 GCF_000151885.1 Dipodomys ordii
CTGGCTTTTTTCTTTTTGCTTATGTGATGCTGAGGAATCGAACCCAGGGCCTCATGCATGCAAGGCAAGTGCTCTACCACTGAGCCACCTTCCCAAGCCCCTCAATGTCACTTTTTAAATTATTCTCCCCCATCTGTCTCAACTCCATCCAGCTCCTCAAGTAATATATATACATTGAATATTAACACTGTTCACCTACTCTTCCTCTCTTCATTCATCTGACCCCTTTTCCCCTTCACACGCTCCCTGTACCCTCTAAAAGCATGTTTTAGATTCCTGGTATTTGTTTGTTAATTGTACACTCTTGGAATCCTCCCCTGTGTATACCATACTTTAGTCAATATGTGTGTGTGGGTGTGTGCATGTGTGTGTGTGCTCGTGCCATTCCTGGGGACCTTCCCAGCCCTCTCACTCTTTTTTTTTTTTTTAATTCTTTTTTTATTGTGAAAATACTGTACAGAGGGGTTACAATTACATGGGCAAGATAATGAGTACATTTCTTATCAAGCATTGTAGCCTCCTCCTTTGTTTCCCCTTCCCATCCCATCCTCCCCCCGCCCCCCCCAAACCCTCTTCCCCCCTCTCACTCTTTTTTATACCCTCACATCTTACTGCTTGAGCTACACCTCCACTTCTGGCTTTTTGCTCATTAATTGGAGATTAGAATGGATTTGTCTGCTTGGGTTGGCTTTCAGTCTTAATCCTCAGATGTTAACCTCCTAAGTAGCTAGGATTATAGGGGTGAGCCACTTATGCCCAGCCGAAGGTTTTTTTTTTGGTTGTTGTTGGTCATGGGGCTTGAACTCTGGATCTGGGCACTGTCCCTGAGCTCTTCAGCTCAAGGCTAGCGCTTTACCGCTTGAGCCACAGCACCACTTCTGGTTTTCTGGTGGCTTATTGGAGATAGGAGTCTCATGGACCCTCTGACCCGGCTGGCTTTGAACCGCGATCCTCAGATCTCAGCCTCCTGAGTAGCTGGGATGACAGGCGGGAGCACCGGCGCCCAGCTCCAAGGGGTTTTGTGTTTGTTTTGTTTTATATTAAGGTTTGGGAAGGTTTTTCCAAAAAAAATATCTTTTGCCTGTCCTGGGGCTTGAACTCAGGGCCTGGTCACTGCCCCTGAGCTTTGCACAAGGCTAGTGTTCTTACCACTTGAGCCACAGGCCACTTCAGGCCTTTTCTGTTTATGTGGTACTGAGAAATCCAACCCAGGGCTTCACTCATGCTAGGCAAGCGCTCTACCATGAGCCCACATTCCCAGCCCCCAAAAGATACTTTTATTGTTATTATTAAGGTGTTGTATAAGTCAGCTAATGAGTACAACTCTTTTTTGGTCAGTCTTGGGACTTAAACTCTGGGCCTGGGCTCTGTTCCTGAGCTCTCTTTGCTAAAGGCTAGCACTCTATCACTTTGAGCCACAGCTCCACTTCTGGTTTTCTGGTGGTTTATTGGACATAAGAGTCTCCTGGACTTTTCTTCCCGGACTGGCTTTGAACCATAATCCTCAGATCTCAGCCTCCTGAGTAGCTAGGATTACATGTGTGAGCCATCTGAATACAACTTTTTTTGGACAGAGTCACCCCTTCCTTCATGTT
>NW_012269734.1:0-2257 GCF_000151885.1 Dipodomys ordii
CTGTGGCTCAAGTGGCAGAGTGCAAGCCTTGAGCTGAAGAGCTGAGGGACAGTGCCCAGGCCCAGAGCTCAGGCCCTATGACCAACTCCCCTCCCCCCCCCAAGAAAAATCCACAAAAGTTCTAGGCAAACAATAATCACAAGAAAGCTGGAATTACTATATTAACATCAGGCAAAAAATAAACTTCAAATCATGCAACATTACCAGAAATTGATATTTCATGATGGCAATAGGGCTAACATTCAGTAAGTTACAAGAAGTAAAAATATGTATGGATCTGGACCTGAGGGTATAACTGAGAGGTTAGGTCCTTGCCTAGCATAAGTGAGGCCCTGGGTTGGTTCAATCCCCAGCACCGCCAAAAGGAACGATAGAGAAAGAAAGGAGGCAAGGAAAGAGAGAGAAAGGGAAGTGGAGGTGGGGGGGGAGGTGAGGGAAGGTGAGAGAAAACCTGTATGACACAATCAAGTGTCTTGACCAAATTGGCATTTATATGACACCATACCCAAAGAAGATGGAATGACACCTGCTTTTCAAGCACATGTGCAATGTTCATTAAGATAAAATACATGTTGGCCTTTAAAACATGTAGCAGTATAATTCAACATGTGTTGGATTCTATTTTAGGCAACTGAAATCTTATGGAATAAGGTCTCTGCACAAAACATAATTTATTAGTCACTAATGATATTAAGGTATCTAGAAAAGCACTACATTCATGAACAACAATCAATATACTTTTAAATAATTTGTGGTAAAGATCACAAACGAATTTTTCAATATTTTTAACTTAGCCGGGCACCGGTGGCTCACGCCTGTAATCCTAGCTACTCAGGAGGCTGAGATCTGAGGATCCAGGTTCAAAGCCAGCCCGGGCAGGAAAGTCCATGAGACTCTTTTCTCCAATAAACCACTAGAAAACTGGAAGTGGTGCTGTGGCTCAATGGTAGAGCACTCGCCTTGAGCTGAAGAGCTCAGGGACAGCAAGCGCCCAAGTCCAGAGTTTAAGCCCTGTAACCAACAAAATATATTTTTTTAACTTAATGAAAAATTTAAATACAATATATTTAAGTTTTAAGGCTACAAAGTAGAAAACTTTCAGCTTTCACTGTTCATAGTAGAAAGGAAGAAAAAAAAATTTTTTTTGGTCCGTTGTGGGCTTGAACTCTGGACTTGGGCTCTATCTCTCAGTTCTTCAGCTCAAGGCTAGTGCTCTCTCTACCTCTTGAGCCATAGCTCCACTTCTGGCTTTTTCTGCTTATGTGGTGCTGAGGAATCGAACCCAGGGCCTCATGGATGCAAGGCAAGCACTCTGCCACTGAGCCACCTTCCCAGTCCCAAATCTTTTTTTATAAGTAGTTGTACAAAGAAGTTACAATTCCACAAGTCAGGTTATCAATAAAATGCTTCTTTTTCAATGTCACCCCCTTCCTTCCTTCTCCCCTGTTTTTCATCCTTACCTCAGGTTACATAGTTCATTATTTACATAATATACATTGAATATAATTACTACAATTGCTCACCTGTGCCTCCTCTTTGCCCACCCCACCAAAACATGTTCCACTTATGACATAAGGAAGCAAATCTTAAAATCAATTATCTAAGCTTCCACCAAAGAAACTAGAAAAACATTAGAAAATTAAATCTGATGTAGAAGAAAGGAGAAAACTGAGCTTAAAGCAGAAACAATGAGACCAGAGATATATAAGCAATAAAGAAAATTTAAAAAGCCAAGTAAAAAGAAAGAGATCCAAATTAGCAGCATCAGATTGAAAACTCCTCCAGACTTAAAGGATCATCAGGAAATATTGTGAACAGGTTCATTCCAAATAAATTTGCCAAATTCCTTGAAAAATCTAATTTTTGCAAATTAGTACATATTTAGGCCATGTGATAGCTGATATGGCTTCAAGAAATTGAATGTTATTTGCTAAGAAGGAAGAAAAGCCACTGGGCATCAGTGGCTCATACCTATATTCCTAGCTACTTAGGAGGCTGAGATCTGAGGATCATGGTTCAAAGCCATCCCAGGCAGGAAAAAGTCTGTGGGATTTACATCTCCAATTAACCACTGAAAAACTGGAAGTGGAGCTGTAGCTCAAGTGACAGAGTGCTAGCCTTGAGCAATAAAACTCCAATAGTGCCCAGGCCCTAAGTTCAAGCCCCAAGACAAGAAGAAGAAGAAGAAGAAGAAGAAGAAGAAGAAGAAGAAGAAGAAGAAGAAGAAGAAGAAGAAGAAGAAGAAGAAGAAGAAGAA
>NW_012269734.1:9897-10413 GCF_000151885.1 Dipodomys ordii
AAAAAAAAAAAAAAAGGAAGAAGTAGACACACAGATGCACAAAGATGCATATATGTTGAGCTGGGAAGGTGGCTCAGTGGTAGAGTGCTGTGCTTGCATGCATGAGGCCCTCGGTTTGTCTCCTCAGCACTACACAGCAGAAAAAAAAAAAAACAACAACAACAGAGCTGTGGCTCAAGTGGTAGAGAGCTAGCCTTTAGCTGAAGAGCTGAAGGACAGCACCCAGGCCCAGAGTTCAGACCATGACCAAAAAAAAAAAAAAAAAAAGCACATATGTGACAATTATTATAGTAGTATAAAGGATACATTTATTATAGTAGTAAAAGGATACATTTGTTGTAGTAGTATAAAGGATAAGAATACTGACAAAGTGGGCTGGGAAGGTGGCTCAGTGGTACAGTGCTTGCCTTGCATGCCTGACGCCCTGGGTTTGATTCCTCAGCACCACATAAGAAAAAAGAAAAAAGCCGGAAGTGGCACTGTGGCTCAAGTGGTAGAGCGCTAGCCTTGAGCTGA
>NW_012269735.1:0-2025 GCF_000151885.1 Dipodomys ordii
AGAGCACGGGGACCTGCATGCACTGCTGCTACCTGACTACAGAGATGGGGACCTGAATGCACTGCTGATACCTGACCACAGAGCACGGGGACCTGAATGCACTGCTGCTACCTGACCACAGAGCACAGGGACCTGCATGCACTGCTGCTATCTGACCACAGAGCACAGGGACCTGCCCACACTGCTGCTACCTGACCACAGAGCACAGGGACCTGCATGCACTGCTGTTACCTGACCACAGAGCACGGGGACCTGCATGCACTGCTGCTACCTGACCACAGAACACGGGGACCTGAATGCACTGCTGCTACCTGACCACAGAGCACAGGGACCTGCATGCACTGCTAGCTGACCTGCAGAACACGGGGCTGGTTCAAAGTAAAGCTCCAAAAAGTTACCTAAATGAGCACCTGGAAAACTTGCAGAATGCATGGGATGCTTGCGTGTAAATACTATCACTTCCTCTGAAGCCCGGCCCTCTCCATACAGGGCACAAGGATATGCATTCAGCACATACAGCTATGCATATTCAAGAAACCTAAATTAACAGAGGCAACTTTCATGACTTCAATGTGTCCAAGAATCTGCCCATTCCTTACTGCAACCACACACGGTGCTGGCTTCAAGTGGCCGTGCTGTGCCCTGGGTCAGCAGAACTCCTTCCTTTGTGAATGCATCCCTGAACCCACGCATCCAGCCTTGCTTTGTGAATGCATCCCTGAACCCACGCATCCAGCCTTCCCTCTCGCTCTACCCAATGCCTCTCCCAGCCTTGGTTGTCGGCTGCTAGTCTCAAGTACACGGAATGATATAAATTCTTTATCCTGCCCCACAAGCCACCAAAATTTATTTAGCGGTAAGCGAGCTGTGGCTGTGGTTTACTTACTATGCAGCCAGGGATTTCAAAGGGAGCCCAGCCTCTCTCGGGGGATGCTCAGCTCCTCCTGAGCAGTATGACCATGCCTTCACTGCCATACCAGCAGAGCAAGGACCCCCCTACTCCCCAGCCCAGAACACCGTTCTCTATAGTCTGCTTGTTTCTAAGAATAAAAGGGAAAAGGAACAATCTAAAGGGGAAAAGCTTTCCATCCCGTTGTCCAGAGCATGAAGTTAAGAATTTTATCTCCAGAGATGGTTTGATTCATAAAGAGAACATTTTGGCATGGTGGTGTTTAGCAATCCGGTTCATGGTCTGCTACGACAGTATTTAGAGGATTTCTAAACCTTCTCCAATATGTATATATGGAGTCTAGAATTATTTAAAATTTTGACAGGATGTTAACAGACTCTACATCGCATTTTGCATAGCATTTAAGTGTTGGAAGAACATGATCACCACAGAAATGATTTTTAAAATAATCAGAGAATCAGTCATTTCAATGTACGTAATTCTTCAGAAAAAAGTTCTGGTCAGTATCTTATGCAAAATAAACATTAGCCTAGATTTTAACTTTTTAAACTTTTAACAATACTATTATCTTTTGGTGGTGGTGGTGGTGGTTGGACTTGAACCATGGACCTAGGCGCTGTCACTCAACTCTTCAGCTCAAGGCAAGTGCTCTACCACTTGAGCCACAGCGCCACTTTCAGTTCCGTGTTGGTTCACTGGAGATAAGAGTCTCATGGACTTTCCTGCCTGGGCTGGCTTTCCTCAGATCTCAGCCTCCTGAGTAGCTAGGATTACAGGTGTGAGCCACCAGCACCCGGCTATTATTATTATCTTTAACTCGTTGTCCAAAGGAATTGCCATTTAACAAAGCTTAGCTTGGATTTTTTAAAGTTCTTTTTGACGTGATTCCATGGTAGGAGAAATATTGATTTAGGCTCAAAATCTTAAGGGAAAGACAGAGAGAGGGTATGGTATGCTTGAACTTGTCTCCACAGCCCAGAAGTAATGGTTCAGGAAAAGTGAGTTTGTGAGCCTCGCATTTATCAGGAAATATGTGGTCAAACGAAGTCTTGAGCTTCTCGTGGAAATGATATTAAGTATTACAGCTGTGTTGTTAGAGTATAAACATCCTCAAC
>NW_012269735.1:3856-4159 GCF_000151885.1 Dipodomys ordii
CAATGGCCTGAAAGAAATGACTGTAATAAAGTATTTAACAAGCAACAAAATCCTTTAACAGATTTCCATCCTGGGAGGTTGAAGGACCAGGGCGGCCTTGGGCTCCCAAGCTCCTGAGCCAGATGTCTGCTCCTCCAGCTGTCAGGATAAGCTGAGGTTTCCCATGTAAGCCCAGAACGTCCCGAGCCCTACCGCTCTTCCTGGAGAATATCTTGACATCAGGAGGCAAAGCTTCAGAAAGAGGTGGGACAGGAGGACAGAGTGGGTGAGGCAGGGAGGGTGAGCAGCAGCAGTGCAGGCTGG
>NW_012269736.1:0-1575 GCF_000151885.1 Dipodomys ordii
AAAAAGCCGGAAGTGGCGCTGTGGCTCAAGTGGTAGAGCACTAGCCTTGAGCTGAAGAGCTGAGGGACAGCGCCCAGGCCCAGACAGAGTTCAGGCCCCACAACCGGACCCAAAAAAAATTAAAAAAAAAAAAAAAGATTAGATGTCAATAATCCTAGTACTGCTCAGAAATCTGAAATGCCTTTTAGTACTGGCATAAAACTTGCAATTTTCAGGGTGGGAATGTGACTTAGTGGTAGAGTGCTTGCCTAGCATGATCAAAGCCCTGGCTTTGATTCCTCAGTACCACATAAACAGAAAAAGCCAGAAATGGCACTGTGGCTCAAGTGGTAGAGTGCTAGCCTTGAGCAAAAGAAGCTGAGGGATAGTGCCTAGGCCCTGAGTTCAAGCCCCAGGACTGACAAATAAATAGGTTAAGGTTTTCCACATTTTGGAGCATTTATATTTAGGTATTGTAGATCTATGCTCAGTTGGTAATTTTGCTGATACTCTTTATTTATTTATTTATTTTGATTGGTTGGTTGGTTGTGGGGCTTGAACTCTGGGCTTGGGTGCTATCCCTCAGCTCTTCAGCTCAAGCTCCCTACCACTTGAGCCACAGCACCACTTCTGCTTTTTAATTTGTTTATTTTTTCCAGTCCTGGGGCTTGAACTCAGGGCCTCGGCACTATCCCTGAGCTTCATTTGCTCAAGGCTAGGACTCTACCACTTGAGCCACAGTACCACTTTCCAGCTTTTTTTGTGTGTATGTGGTACTGAGGAATGGAACCCAGGGCTTCTTGTATGCCAGGCAAGTACTCTACCACTAAGCCACATTCCCAGTCCCTCTACTATTATTAATGTTTAGGTATACAAAGAAGTTACAATTCCATAAGTCAGGTTTATAAGCACAGTGCTTCTTAACTATGTCACCCCTTCCATTGTTCCTGGGCCAATATTTTAAAATCCAAAAGCTGTGAATTCTGAAGTACTCCTGGTCCCAAGCATTTCAGATGAAAGGATATTCAACTTTGTATATATTTTGCTGTTCTTGTTACATATCAATATTTTAAAATATTCTTTTATAAGTTTCTTTCTTGTCCCTTTTTTTTTGGGGGGGGAGGGTCTGGTTGTGAGGCCTGAACTCTGGGCCTGGGCGCTGTCCCTCAGCTCTTCAGCCCAAGGCTAGCGCTCTACCACTTGAGCCACACGCCACTTCCGGCTTTTTTCTTTTTTGCTTATGTGGTGCTGAGGAATTGAACCCAGGGTCTCATGCATGCAAGGCAAGCACTCTACCACTGAGCCACCTTCCCAGCCCTCTTGTCCCATTTTTGTCTACTAAATAAGTAGTTGCTTAATAGCTAATATTTAATGAGAGTGCTTATATTTCAGATTCAGTTTAAACATGTTGCACTAATGTTTTCAACAACAGAAAGTTATATTTATGTAATAACAATTGTTTTTGCTTAACTTGTTTGTTCCAATTTTTTTTTTTTTTGGGTCCAGTAGTGGGGCCTGAACTCTGGACCTGGGTGCTGTCCCTCAGCTCTTCAGCTCAAGGCTAGCACTCTACCACTTGAGCCACAGCACCACTTC
>NW_012269736.1:2270-3967 GCF_000151885.1 Dipodomys ordii
TTTTTTGCCAGTTGTGGGGCTGAACTCTGAGCCTAGGCACTGTCCCTCAGCTCTTCAGCTCAAGGCTAGCACTCTATCACTAGAGCCACAGCACCACTTCTGGCTTTTTCTGCTTTATGTAGTGCTGAGGAATCGAACCCAGAGCCTCATGGATGCAAAGGCAAGCACTCTACCACTGAGCCACCTTCCTAGCCCTGGTGCTTATCTTTCTCATTTAAAGAAAAAAAAAAACAAAACATGAGATTAAGAGTTAGATATTGGGGCTGGGAAGGTGGCTCAGTGGTAGAGTGCTTGCCTCACATGCATGAGGCCCTGGGTTCAATTCCTTAGCACCACATGAGCCAAAAAAGCAGGAAGTGGTGCTGTGGCTCAAGTGGTAGAGCATTAGCCTTGAACTGAAGAGCCGAGGGACAGCGCCCAGGCCCAGTGTTCAAGCCCCACAACTGACCCCCCCAAAAAAAATTAGATATCTTTTTTTCCCCCGATTTTAATGATTACAAAAACCCCTTCCTTTTTTTCTGAAAGTGTTTAGAAAATAATAAACTTTGAAACCGGTGCCTGTGCTCAGTGCTTGTAATTCTAGCTACTCAGGAGGCTTAGAATAAGAGAATTGCATATTGAGGCTAGCCTGGACAGAAAACCTCAAGACCCCTTTCTCAACAAAATAGTTGGATGAATGTGAGCCTATTAGTCTAGCTTTGTGGAAGGATTGTAGTTCAAAGCCAGCCCAGGCAGGAAAGTCTTGAGAGATTCCATCTTCAAAATACCAGTGAAAAGCCAGGTTGGAAGCGTGTCTTGAGTGGTAGGTAGTATGCCAGCTGAACAGGCATCAGCCAGTGCCAGGCTTAAGTTCAAATTCCAGCACTAGCAAAATTAATAACATAACTTTGATCCATTTTTATCTTGAATTATTTCCAGTTTAAATTTGAATATTCACTTAACCAATCTTTCATCTCATTTTCAGTGTTAAGTCTTGTTTCCAGAACATGGAGATCTGCAAGCGGAGGGTTCACATGTATGATACAGTGAGTCAGATCAAGAGTCCCTTTACTACTCATGTTGCACCAAATACAAGCACAAATCTAACCATGAGCTTCAGCAACCAGCTTAATACAGTGCATAATCAGGTATTCAGTAAATGGTTTTGCCTCGTGGATGGGATAGAAAGGAGTGAGGGTGCAGGCATGATAAAGAAGACACCTGTGTTCAGGTGATCTTCCTGTTAAGAACTTTCTGTCTGACACAAGTGATAGAAAATTGAGTGGAATGTCATGTGCTGACAACAATTAAATACAGAGGCTTAATCCATGACTTCGTAAGTCTTAAACATAGTCATATAACTGAGGTCTTATATTCCTTATTACTTGCTCCTAATTGAATGACATTCTTTTTCCCTGTTAGGAGAAGGATTTTATATCTCATCACTTAATTGAAAGATACTTAAAACAGTTATCTTTAAGGGTAGCTTTACATTTTAAAATAATTATTTTCAAGGGTAAATTTACATTTGTTTGCTAATAATTTGAGGCTTATTTTTGAAGATTCAAGTTTCCCAATTTCTCAGTTTGTTGTACTTAAAAAAAAAAAATCATAGGGGCTGGGAAGGTGGCTCCATGGTACAGTGCTTGCCTTGCATGCATGAGGCCCTGGGTTCGATTCCTCAGCACCACATAAGCAAAAAGAAAAAAGCCGGAAGT
>NW_012269737.1:0-4923 GCF_000151885.1 Dipodomys ordii
AAGGAGGAGGCTACAATGCTTGATAAGAAATGTACTCATTATCTTGCCCATGTAATTGTAACCCCTCTGTACAGTATTTTCACAATAAAAAAAATACAAAAAAAAAAAGAATATGAGGAAATTTTCCTGTCCAGACTGGTTTCTAATCGTGATCCTCAGATCTGAGCCTCCTGATTAGCTAGGATTACAGGCATGGGCCACAGATGCCTGGCTCAACGGGAGAGTTTTTAAACCTCATCCTTGTTCCTTGAAATTCTTAGTAAAATATCAACCCTTCTGCAGCCAGAGAGGAACTTAGTTACTAGTTTTATTTTAAGTAAATTATGGCATACAGCAATAACAAAAATTTTGAATTACTCAGTGACTTACTCTGAAAGAAACAAGAAGGAAGGAAATATGCATAAGCTTAGGGAAAGTATTTTATAATGTAGCAGAGTTGACTCAGTGATAAATGTACATAGTTAATCATAGACACCATTTTGGCAAGTGATATTTTTAAGTGATAGAAGCAATTATCTGTACAATTACATATGCACAGGAATGTATTATTTTCTGACTTTCAGCAGACAGCCTACCTTGGTAAAGAAGCTACGTACCAATTTAGTATCTTGGTTTCCAACCTCAATTGAACAAGCACCTTTATGATGTTAGAAGAGGTTCAGAGGAGTTATGGAATGATGGCCATTTCTTAACTGTACTACAACTATCTTTGTGAAAAGATTTCATCACTTGTTGTTCTCATGTTGAGCCCTGGTAATATACTATGCACATTCTCTTAAGAGAGTACTGAATATTTTTTCCAGTAAATACTCTAGATACAACGTGGAAATTTTGTGGAAACAATGAAAGGATATTTCTTATTTTTTGTGAATTATATCCAAGTTAGAGAAAAAATTTCAGAACTACAGCAAGCAACAGGGATGAACTCTACTATTTCTTTAGCCTTGTGGTGTAGTGAGGAGAGCTCAGTCTGGAACCAGACCAATGTCATGGATACTGATGCCAACCTAGAGCAAGTTACTAAATGCCACTAAGCATCAAATTATTTGTAAATGTGAGGGTAATCATATCAGTCCTGTAAAACACAGGATAATGATTCTCTAGTATCTGGTCTAATATCAGGAATACACCACATATCCAAATAATATTAGCTTCTCCCCTCTCACAGAAGTTCTTTATCTAAACCAGAGTATAATTTCACCACTTATTCATTCTACCTAGACGCACTGGATGTTGTGCATATTTAATAAATATCAGCATATAAGAAATAAGTCATTTAAAATGTAAGGATGGAAAACGTTGATTTTTCTTTAATGGCTAGGAGTAGCTGGTCATAACTGTAATCTGTAATTCAGATATTCTGTGACTATGTTGGTCAGTAGCCATTAGCAACATATAAGTATGAGTATCTGAAATATGACCATTTAAAATTGAAATGTGCTGATACATGTTAGATTTTGAAACTCAAAATGAAAAACAAGTTTTTTACATTGATTACAAGTTGAAATTGTAATATTTTATATATATTGGGTTATATAAACTCATTCTTGAAGATTAATTTCATCTTTTTATTTTAACTTTTAAATGTAGCTATTAAGAAAATTAAAATTTTGTTGCTCACATTATGTTTCTACTGGGGAGGGGTCTAAATATTCAAATGTGCCAAAAGAAAGAAAGAGAGGAAGAAAAGGGGGAAAAAGAGGAGGAAGAAAAAAGGTCAAGAATTAAAAGATACAAGTCTTAAAAAATTATATTAGGTTTTTTTAAAAAAATATTCTACCAACAACAGAAAATCTAAGAGGTTGCATAGTATTTATCAAAATGCCAAATACTTAGCAGATGCTCAGTTAATATCACCTTGTATTATTTATTAGCTTAATGATAGCTTTTCATATTTTAGGCACTGTTGTAGGTGCTAGAGGTGCAATGATTAACCAACAATCCAGTTTGTCCAAGAGTTCTTGCTACAACAAGAAATGCAAACAACAAAAAAAGAATCTTTGGGATGTTTTATATTTTGTATATTGAATTGCTTTTATGAACCTAAAATATATTATGTTTTACTTTTCTCCTAACATATTTCTACATCTAACTTGTATTAGGACATTAAATGATTTCATCATAGAGTGGAAAAAGACCCTAAACAGCAACTGTATAATGAAAGACAGTTTTAACTTCTTTGAAAAATTTGTATTTACTACTGCTCGTTAATAACAATTAATTTAGAAAAACTCATCTAGCTTTTATTTTGGTATCATACATATTACCCTCACCCAAAACATCCCTGAATTCTTGCACATATTTCATGAACTTATGTGGTTGTGTACAGTATACATGTGAGATACAACAACTATATTATTGTTGAGCAGCCACAATGTCCCTCCCTCTCCTTTTCTACCTTCAGGGGAATAAGAAGACTCGCACTTGGGAAGCTCCAGGAATGATCTTTTGATAAGAATACGACTGAGCTGCAGATTTACATCTTAGAGGAAACTGCAGACAAATCTCTGGAGGAAAGAAAATCTTTCTGGAGTCATAGGAAGCATTTGGGGTAGAAGAGACAGACAGACGAAGACAGAAGACACACAATCATTACCGTGGCAAACTTAACTAGATAATGAGATTTCAGAGGAAATTGGAATGCTGAAATATACTGATATGGTTGAGACAATTCTGAGATTCAGAAAGAAGAGAGAGACTAACTCCAAGTGAGCAGAGGCATAAAGATTGCCAGAAGGCTGGCTAAAGGTTATTTCATCCCTTGATGTTTTTCTGAGAGGATGCAATGAGGATTAAAAAGCTTCTCATCAGTGCATTCTGTCTACTACCCTCATATTAACTTGACACTGGTGAGAACAGTTTTAAGCGCACAGATCACACTAGCTCTGGTGTTATTTTTTGGCTGGACTCAAGTATCTGTGTAGTCCCAGAGAAACTGTGGTACTCCCTTGCAACCTAACCCCAGTGGATGCTCTATACATACAGATTAAATAAAAAACGTTGGGGTCTAGTGATAAATTTGTTGTTGACATCTCTGAATACCAAATAGGTACAGCAACTGATACAAAGGATATGCTTGTATGGTCTAGGTAATGACAAGGACCTATCCCAAATCTTAAATCTTCCCACTACTGATGGGAAGAGCTGGTATAGACCTGGTTTACAGGTTTTACTCAGTTTTTTAAAGCAATAGTTGTGGTGGTTAAAAGCCAGCCCAGGCAAGAAAGTTCGTGAGATTCTTATCTCTAATTTATCAGAGAAAAAGGTGGAAGTAGTGCTGTAACTCAAGTGATAGAACACTAGCCTTGAGCAAAAAGAGCTCAGGGACAGCACCCAGGCCCTGAGTTCAAGCTCCAGGACTGGCAAAACAGAATAAACAAACAAACAAATAAATAATACAATAGTTGCCCTTGACAAGAAACACATATTCTCAGCTTAGATACAGTGGGCCATCACCAACTCCTGTCTGAAAACTCCCTAATTACAAACTGACCTGCCACCCAGTCAGCGCAGAAAAATAAAGGGAAGAGGAAGAGGATGTATGGTCTCCCTGGAAGGGAGAGCGAAGCTGTTTGAGTTCTGGGTAGGTCACACATTAGAATCACCAACAGCTTTTAAAACTTCACTTCTTTAGACCCAACTCAGAGTAATTCCGATTGAATTGGGTATCTGTAACTTTGAAAGTCCAGGGGCAATCTTGATGCTTAGAGATTTGCATTCCTCACCAAATTAAGCAATATGAGTGTTCACTTTCAGCATCATACTCAAGCTTGAGGCCTGTGATTCATTCAGTAGCTGCTGGAGGCTATGAATCTAAATGAATTGCCCTTGCCCTTGCTTTGACTCTAACTAGGGAGACCCGAGGCTCTGGTTTGCAGTGGTCAAGCCCAGGCCATCACTCCTCTTGGAAAAACTTAGTAGCTTATTTTCATACTTAGAAGAACCCAGATTTTGATGGTAAATTAGATGGTATATAATGGTCTATACATATATCCTGAGATCTCAAGATCATGATTCAGACTGCCCAGGCATGAAAATCTTATCTCCAATTAATCACCTCTGAAAGTGGAGCTGTGGCTCAAGTAGTGTACTAGCCTTGAGGGCAAAAACTCAGGAACAGTGCCTAGGCCTTGAGTTCAAGTTGAGGACCAGCACCAAACCAAAACAAAACAAGAACAAAAACCCTGAGGTAAGAAGAGCTAGAATAAAGTGATTGATAGAAATATGAGGATAAAGTATTTCTATATAAGCCAAACTCAGGATCTGAGACTGAATGAGGAACCAAAGTTGAAAATTACTAAAGCAGCTCTAGAGTGACACAAAGCACCCAGGCTGCAGGCCCTCCATCTTATTCTAACATGTTAAATAAAATACCCTTGGGCTGCAAAGCCCACTCTCACCCATTATCTTCATGCTCAGGTGATAGTATCAAAACAGAATACATGAAAAATTTCCAAGTGACCATAATCCTGGAAAATTCTAGCCTATGTAGGCACTTATAAATACACCTGAGATGCAGGCCACTTATTGAGCTCCCGTCTCCTGACAGCTCAACAGCTGGCTTATTCTTCCCCCTTTCTTCCTGCTTTGCCTTGTTATGCTAACTAAATCTCTGCTGGCCTAGTGTGCCTGCTTTGTGGATTGCCCTGAAATTACTTTTATTAATCCAAGTTCCTGGGGTTCCACAGAGTGACTGAAAAAAATGAGAGTTCTCCTCTTCTAACAGGGAAAATTCTTCTTTTCAAAAAACAAAAACAAAAAACCTTCCCAGTGATAAAACAAAGCCAGCAAGCCAAGGAGAGTATTTTACTTGGATTTCTTCCACTAATATTTCTCTTTCTCAAATCTCTTCTTTCTCATTTTTCTTTCTTTCTTTTTTTGGGGGGTGGGGTCCAGCGTGGGGCCTGAACTCTGGGCGCTGTC
>NW_012269737.1:8328-11292 GCF_000151885.1 Dipodomys ordii
AGGAGGCTGCAATGCTTGATAAGAAATGTACTCATTATCTTGCCCATGTAATTGTAACCCCTCTGTACAGTATGTTCACAATAAAAAAAATAAATAAAAATAACATAAAAAAATAAAAAAAAGAGTTTCATGGCTTTTCCTGCCCACGCTGGCTTTGAACCACAATCCTCAGATCTCAGCCTCCTCAGTAGCTAGGATTACAGGCGTGAGCCACTGGCACCCCGGCTCTGTGAGATTCTTATCTACAATAAATTAACAAAAAAGTTGGAAGTGGTAGAACACTAGCCTTGAGTAAAAGAAGCACATAGTGCCCAGGCCCTGAGTTCAAGCCCTAGAAATAACGCCCCCCCCCAAAAAAAAAATACTAAGCAAGTGAACAAAATCTGAGATCAATCCCTAGAACCAACACACATAACACACACATACACACAAATAATATATTGCAATTGCTTCCTCAGTTATAACAAAATCAAGTCACGTCTGTCAAGTACAACATGTTAATTATAGGAAAAACTGAGTTGAGATGAAGGCTCATGAGTAGACTTCTCTATACTACCTACTCATTTCTTCTGGAAACTGAAAACTCCTCTAAAAAATAGTCTACACATTAAAATTGTGTTTTGTAAATTTTTACTGAAAAGCTCATGGTTAAAGTATTTTAGTGTCTTTTAAATAGGCCATTGAAAATTCACCTCTGGGAGCCTTATTATCTTTCATTGTTCAAGAGAAAGGGGAAAGAGGACAAGAGTTCCTTGCCCACGCCTGGCCACAGGACACATTTAATCAAACTCTTGAAAAATACAATGAGATCACTGGAAGTAGAGGATATCAAGCCGAATTATCCTCTACATTTTCTTCATTTCAGCAATGGTTTTCATTTTTGGCTTGTGTGTTTTCTCTTAACAAAGTAACTTTTAGAGTGAAATTTACTCATATCTATTGATAATGCAAGGAACATGATAGGCAGAATTAGTTCGTAATTTACAGCATATAAAACTAGCCAAGGAAACCATAACATGATAAATCAGAGAGCTTTTTCTTGGATTTTACGCAGTATCAAACAAGTTGTTAAGCTGAAATATAGTAAATTTGTTTTCTCAGTGACATTCTATTCACCCTGTCATAATTACTATAGATCCCAGTTTTGATCTCCGCCACAATGGGAGATTTTCCAATATAGAAATTTCTTGGCTGCTTGTCAGAGAGGAATCTCTAGGCTAATTAGGCCCTCATCAGTCAGCGGAGAGCTCACAGCAGAGATTTGTGCTAGATATGTTACTGAGGTGAGTGGAACAATTTTTAAAGTTTTAAATGATCTTGTATTCAAAGGACATGCAGCTTCAATGGACACCTAAAATCTATCTTATGACCAAAGAAAGAATAAATTCAAAGCAGTTGATAGCAAGTGCAACTGAATGCAAGAATAATCTAGAGTAGGTAAGTGTCAAATCAGGGTCTGGAGACATAGAATGAAATGGTAAGTTCAGGATATTGGAGTTCAAAGAAACTTGAGTTTTTTTTGCCTGCCTGGTAATCCTGGGCAGGTCAACTCTGTGGGCCTCCAATACCATGTCTATGTAGAGATGTGGGTGAGGTCCTGTGACTCAATAGTTAGGTCCATAGTGAGAATGTAAGTGAGAACTTTATTGTTGTTCATCAGAGCAGCAATAGTATCAGCAGTAATTATATCTTATAAAAAGTACATCGTTCTAAGAAGGTAAAACATAACTCAGTGAAAAAAAAAGATTAGGTCTTAAGGGGAAAATTTGCATTCCCAAAGGGACAAGTTACATTTTAAGGTAAGAATCTATTTTGGAGTAGAAAAGAAAGAAAATAACACCAAAGAGGAGATGAAATGATTTTGCTCTATCTCTGTCTCTGTCTGTCTTTCTGTCTATTGGGTGCACACGCAAACCAATACTGTGGCTTCAACTCACAGCTTCAAATTCTGGCTCAGCTGGTACTCTACCACTTGAGCCACAACCCCAATCTGACAGTTTGTTCACTAATTGGATATGGAAGTTCTTCAGATTTGTCTGCTAGAGCTGGCTTTGAACCATGATTCTCCAGATCTCAGTCACTGGGATGACAGGTATGGAATACTGTCATGCAGTTTATTTATATATTTATAAAATAAAATCTGTTTATATTTAAATTTTTTTCTCAAAATCTCTTATTGAGATTGTGACTACATAAATTTCAAAATATTTGGAAGTGGCGCTTGGCGCACAATACTGTGGCATAGTTATACTTGGCTAAAATCACAAACATATTTTAATCTTCACAATGATAATCATCATTATCTTTATTTTTATTTTTAATTTTTTTAATTTTTTAATTTTTTTGTCCATTGTGGGGCCTGAATTCTGGGCCTGGGCGCTGTCTCTCAGCTCTTCAGCTCAAGGCTAGAGCTCTACCACTTGAACCACAGTGCTACTTCTGGTTCTTTCTGCTTATGTGTTACTGAGGAATCCAACCCAGGGCCTCATGCATGCAAGGCAAGCACTCTACCAATGAGCCACCTTCCCAGCCCCAATCATCATTATCTTAATCTACAAAGTTTATGAACTCTAACAATAAAACTATTTCTTACAAATTAGGTGATATGCGCATTTCTTTTGCTTAGTATCATCTGTTCCCTCTTTCTCATTCTGATATATATATATATATAATAAATGCTTGTTACACTACTGTTCACATTTTTCTTCATGTGAGCTATTTTAGAATGAGGACATTTTTATCACTAATAATTTAAACATCTATATATAATTGAATTTTAAGGTATTATTAATTACTGTTTGGGGAGTATTCAGAAAATGTACTCTAATTTTCCCAAATGGCTTTTTTTTGTTGTTTGCTTGCTTGTATCCTTTTTTTTTTTTTTGGGTCCGGTCGTGGGGCCTGAACTCTGGGCCTGGGCGCTGTCCCTCAGCTCTTCAGCTCAAGGCTAGAGCTCTACCACTT
>NW_012269738.1:0-416 GCF_000151885.1 Dipodomys ordii
TTATCCTGCATAGTTGCATTGGTTCATCCTTTGTCCTGCTGTTTCTGTGATTCCCTTTTCCTTCCACATATTAAGAAATCTTACATAGGAAATACATGGTACCAAATACTAAGAGAAATGAGAAAGAAAAAGGTTACAAAAGAAAAGGTAGTATTTTCTTTTAATCACTTTCTCATTTAATCCTATAGAATCCTGTTTCTTAAAAAAAAATATGTACTGGGCTGGGAAGGTGGCTCAGTGGTAGAGTGCTTGCCTTAGTAAATATCTCATGTGTAATTTTTAAAGTAATTTCATTGCGAAAATAAAATTGCACTGTCAAATAATGTATGCAGTTATATTACAAAATAAATATGTGTTTGTCACCATCACACTTGGAAAAATGTCTTACAAAACAGTTGTATTTGCTCCTTTCAGGT
>NW_012269738.1:3116-3999 GCF_000151885.1 Dipodomys ordii
TACACAATGGAATTCTGTGCCTCCATCAGAAAGAATGACATTGCCCCATTTGTTAGGAAATGGAAAGAGTTAGAAAAAATTATATTAAGTGAAGTAAACCAGGCCCAAAGAAACATAGGACTTATGGTTTCCCTTATTTGCAATAACTAGTATATATCTGAGACAAGCAGGAATGGTCAGATAAGTTGATGTTAGGTGAAATGAAACCCCAAGATAAGTATTCAATTTTTTTTTTCTTTCTTGTGATTGTTTCTGACATATTTATAAGATGATTTCTTTGTTGCTTTGTATGTCCCTCCCCCACAGTTTTCACTGTATTTGATGTTGGTATAATTTGGGGAGGGGAATGGAAAAACCAAATTGTTTAAATAGGGATACAGGTGGTGAACCCATTGCAGCAATGAGATGTACAAGATGTTATATCAAAAAATGAACTTTACAACTTTGGCCAGGGGTGAGGGGGTAGGGTTTTGAGATGGGAAGGGATGGTAAGGGGAAACAAAGGAGGAGGCAACAATGCTTGATAAGAAATGTACTTATTACCTTGCCCACATAATTATAACCCCTCTGTACAGTATTTTCACAAAAAAGATGAGGAATTTGATTTTAGTCATGAAGAAATTGAGACACTTATTCAACATCCAAAAAGTGTCAAGGTAAATGGAAGAAATGAGCTTGAGATCCAAGGGAGAAATTCTGGATGAAAATGAAAATCAATCAAAACAACATTGAGATACCACCTCACTCCAGTTAGAATGGCTAAAATCAAGAACTCTAATAACAACAGATACTGGAGGGGATGTGGACAGATGGGAACCTTACTGCATTGTTGGTGGGAATGTAAACTTGTTCAATCACTTTGGAAAGCAGTATGGAGGTTCCT
>NW_012269739.1:0-2150 GCF_000151885.1 Dipodomys ordii
CTCAAGGCTAGCGCTCTACCACTTGAGCCACAGCACCACTTCTGGCTTTTTTCTTTTTGCTTATGTGGTGCTGAGGAATCGAACCCAGGGCCTCAGGCATACAAGGCAAGCGCTCTACCACTGAGCCAACTTCCCAGCCCCAGATTTTCCTTTCTAGGCTGAGCTGAAACCATGATTTTCACAGTCTCAGTCTTCTACATAGCTTGGGATGACACAGGTTAAGAAGATGGTGGGTCATGAACTTTTCTGCCCGGGCTGGCCTCCACCTGGTTATTTTCACTTTGTTTTTGATAGAGGGACTCACTAACTTTATCCTGGCTGGTGCTGAACTTGAGATCTTTCTGCCTTCACCTTCTGAGTAGCTGGTATTTTAGGCATGTGCCACCATGTCTAACTGCTTACCAGTTCTTTCTATACTAACTAGGAAGATAGCTTCTTATTTAATAGTTACAATGTAACACTTGGCTAAGTGTCTTACACACATTCATAAACATGCAAACATATTTGCAATATATAAATCAGCTTATAGATTATATAAACAACTTCAAACTAATCAAAAGACATTCAAAACATGTCATATTCATCAGAATATAAACATAGAAACAGAACATAAAATGGCCAGTACATGTGGGCAGATTGCCAGTCTAACTGATCTCCTGTTCTGTCACCCATCCAGACTGACACAACAGGAAATGTGCTTTGACATGGAGGAACCAGTTGTCACTCTGTGTGCATTGGTTTGGCCTCTCTTGAGAGAGTAAAATATAAAATGGCCTCATCACTCAGCAATTCCAGAACTAAAATGACATTTTCAAGGATCCCTGCCATTTTCCCCTCATCCCCCCATCCCCACCCCGCAAAAGACACTACATACTCATACTCATCAGAAGTCACTATTGCTTTCCCCAGACCCAGGCAACCACCAGTCTGCTTTATATGAACTTGCATTGCTGAAGATTTCATGCAGGTGGAATCAAACAGCAATGTGCCTTGTGTCTGCCTTCTTGCTCTGAATCCTTTATTGGGTGGGTGGAAAGGGTGGGGAAGATATGGGTACTGAGCTTGAACTCAGGGCTCGAGTTTCAAATACACACACACAAATTGCTCCATGCAATAGTTTTTTGATAAGGAAAATCCAAAAACAGGTTGAAGAGCCATCAAAAAGGGCTTAGCTACCAGTTATAAATTTGTAACTCCTTTATGACTAAGCCTGTCCTGTGCTCTAGGATTAGACTCCAGGAAGGGCTAGGCACTGTGCTGCACTGGAGAACACAGAACTCATCATTGCCATTTATGGGCACCTGGGCACCAGTGAGTGTTGCCAGGACTTTGAGTGTTGGAGATGATGGAAATGGGTTTTTGCATGCTGTAATTAAGAATCTTCTGGAACTTGCTACAAGATCCACTTAAGTCATACTCCTAACCCTTTTGCTTTAGTTTGTTTTTCAGACAGATTTTTATACTTTTGCCTGAGGCCAGCCTAAAAGTATAATCTTCCTACCTCTACCTCCTAAATAAAAAACAGTGCAAATAACGAGGTAGCTGGGATTACAGGCATGTGCCACCATACCTAGCCCCACAATCTTGACTTATAACATCATAGTTTCCAAATGTGTGTTTTATTTATTTTTAGTTGAGCCATTGGGATGGATGTGGTGGCACACATCTGTAATCTCATCTACTTAGGTGGAGATTGAGAGGATCATAATTTGAGGACAGCCTGGTCACAAAGTTACTGAGACCCTGTCTTAGCAAAGAAGCCATACATGTTTCACATGTAGTCTTGGAGGCAGAGATAGGAGAATCAGGGTCTTAGGGAAGTGGCCTAGGCAAAAAGCAAGACTATCCAAAAACTAAAGCAAAACCAGCAGGGGAAGGGAGGTTGGGAGTATGGCTCAAGTGGTAGCATGTTTGCCTATAGTCACAAGACCTTGAGTTCATGCCAAGTACCACACAAGGGGAAAAAAAAAGGGAGGGGGGCTGGGAATGCGGCATAGTAGTGGAGTGCATGCATAAAGCCCTGTGTTTGATTCCTCAGTACTACATAAACAGAAAAAGCCGGAAGTGGCGCTGTGGCTCAAGTGGTAGAGCTCTAGCCTTGAGCTGAAGAGCTGAGGGACAGTGCCCAGGCCCAGAGTTCAAGCCCCATG
>NW_012269739.1:4935-7617 GCF_000151885.1 Dipodomys ordii
CAGCCACGAGCCGTGTCGCCCGGGCCATCCCGCGGGACCGATCGAGGGCTCCGGCCGCGGCCCTGCTGGGAGCCGCCACGGTCCTCCCGGGCCAGCCTTGAGCCCCGCGCGTCACCCCGGGCTCTGCCTCCCGGCCGGGTTCCCCGCCCGAGAGTCTCCGCCAACTTCGTCCCGGGACAACCCTCCGCCCCTTCTCCCGCCCGTGGGCCACCACGGCAGCCCTGACGGCGCGGTCCCCTCTTCGGATCCGTCTGGATGGAGGCGCCGGCTGAGAACTGTGGCCTCCACCTCGCAGCCTCCGCGGACCACACCTCCCCTCGTTAGAGAAATGCCGCACCAGGTGAGGCCCAGGGGACCTGCACCGGGCGCGGGAACGCCTCCCTTCCGAGGGCCAGCGGGAGCCAGTCAGCCTGGGTACCCCAAGGAGGAGGCCCGGACCCGTAGCCACCTCTGGAGGGTGAACTGTGGGGAGCACAGGCCTGCAGGTGGCAACTGCCTTGGGGTGCAGTGCTCTGAACAGCTTGCTTTTCAGGGAGCTGGGGTGGCACCTGACCCATGTGGCCTGCTGGTGGCCTTGGAAAGGCTAGGCAAGCCTCTACAACAGCCTGGGATGCGGGAGGCCCTGGAGACCACAGAATTGGCTTTGGAAAGGCACAGGGCAATGTGACACAGATGGCCTCTCTTTTAGGACCTCAAATGTCCTGTGACTCCAGCTCCCTGCCCTTGTGAGGGGCTGGATTCTAATAAGAAGCAGCCATGTGGTGGAGCCTTGTGAATGTTGTTTGTTTCGTACCAGTAGCTGGTCTTGAACTCAGAGCCTCACCTCACCCTCTGGGCTTTTTCACTCAAGGCTGGCATTGTACCACTTGAGCCAGGCCTCCAGTTCAGTATTATTCTGATTAATTGAAGATGGAGTCTCACAGGCTCTTCTGCCTGGGCTAGCTTTAAACCTCAACCAACTTAAGTCTCAGCATCCTGAGAAACTAGGATTATAGGTATTAGCTACCAGCCCCTGGATCCCACTGCTGTTCTAAGCAGCAACCTGTCCAGGATAAGCCTTCACCTCCCCCTCTGAACAGCTTTCTTCTCTCCTCTCAGCACAGCCAGCTAACAAGGATCCTGGAGTGACCTCCAGGATGGAGCTGGGGCCAGCCACAGAGACCTTCATGCTGGAATTGCGAAGTCTTGAGGATGGAGGTCCAGGGCCCAACCCCCAGTCAGGTGAGGGCTGGGGTTGGGGAGGAGCCATGACAGAGCTTTAGTATTACTGTGGCAGAGAGAGGCCTCCAGGGCATCCACTCACGCCTGCCCACAGTTGCCTGGAGTCAAACATTGCAGGTTTGTCCTCTGGCTTTGTCAGGCTAAGCTTTTGTGAGTGAGGGGCTTCCTGACCTCCTCCTCCACACTTAGCACCTGTTATTGGGTTGAAGCTCAGGCCTGGTTTCCCCAGTAGACAGGTGGCTTCTACCACTTCCTCTCACCTGCCCCTGGCTCTGATTCCAGTTCCCAGATGGAGTTGAGGGGCAGAAGGGCTCTGCCTTGCCCCCTTGTGACTTTTCCCTATAGCTTCTACCCTTTCCCATTCCTCCTTGACCTTTGCTCCCACCTGTTTTCCTCTTCCTGAAGCACAGAGGTGCCTTGCCTTCCAGGCTGTCCCTCCTCGGAGATTCACTATAGGGTGGTCAGCTCATGACAGCCAGTTTCCCATTCTGTGTTCAGTGAGGGCCTGTAGCAACAGAGTGGCTCTGAGTTTATAAAAGAGCTAGAGGTGGGACGCTGGTGGCTCATACCTCAAATCCTAGTACTCAGGAGGCTGAGATCTGAGCATCATGGTTCAAAGCTACCCTGGACAGGGAAGTCTGAGATTCTTATTTCTGATTAACCAGCAAGAGCCAGAAGTAGAACTGAGACTCGAGTGGTAGAGAACAAGCCTGAGTGAAAAAGCCAAGCAAGAACACAAAGTCTTGAGTTCAAGCCCCAGTACTAGAACTTAAAAGGAACTGGGGAATTGCAGGGGTCAGCCTGGAACCTATAGATTAAATGATTCTTCTACTTGTAAACTGAACAGAAATCTCGCAAGGGTATACAGACAATATTTAACCACATGCTTACTAAAATTTCCTTCTTGAGGCTGGGAAGGTGGCTCAGTGGTAGAGCGCTTGCCTTGCATGCATGAGGCCCTGGGTTCGATTCCTCAACACCACATAAGCAAAAAGAAAAAAGCCGGAAGTGGCGCTGTGGCTCAAAGTGGTAGAGCACTAACTTTGAGCTGAAGAGCTGAGGGACAGCGCCCAGGCCCAGAGTTCAAGCCCCACAACCGGACCCCCCCCCCAAAAAAAATAAAATTTCCTTCTTGAAAATGCTGGTATTGCTGCCCCAGAAAGTCATAGTAGAGCTGGGCACTGGTGGCTCACACTTGTCATTGTAGCTACTCAGGAGGCTAAGATCTGGGGATTGTGGTTCTAAGCCTGCAGGAAACTCCTTGAGATCTCCAACTAACCACCTAAAAGCTGGAAGTGTAGCTGTGGCTCAAAATAGTCAAGCACTAGCCTTGAACAAGATAACTCGGTGATAGCACCCGGACCCTGAGGAGGGAAAGAAACGAAGGAAGGAAAGAAGGAAAGGGAGGGAGGGAGGGAGGGAGGGAGAAAGGGAGGGAGGGAGGAAGGAAGGAAGGAAAGG
>NW_012269740.1:0-2114 GCF_000151885.1 Dipodomys ordii
TTTTCTTTTTGCTTATGTGGTGCTGAGGAATCGAACCCAGGGCCTCAGGCATGCAAGGCAAGCGCTCTACCACTGAGCCACCTTCCCAGCCCCGTCTGTGAGACTCTTATCTCCTATAAACCACTAGAAAACTGGAATGGCGCTGTGACTCAAGCGGTAGAGCACTGTAGAGCATTTGCCTTGAGCTGAAGAGCACAGGGACAGCGCCCAAGCCCAGAGTTCAAGCCCCATGACCAACCAAAAAAAAAAGGGAGGAGGAAAGGGCCTGCTAGTCCTGTTATTATCCTGCCACTATCCGGATTTTTGTGTATCTTTACTATTCTCTTCTGGACTCTTGGGGATTGGGGGATGCATGGATTCTGGTATCTTCAAGCCCTAAAGCTATACTGGATTGTAGGCGAGCGCCACCTGTGGATGCAGAGATTCTACGCACCATGAAGAAAGTAGGCTTCATTGGCTATGCTCCTAATCCCCGCACCAGGCTGCGCAATCAGGTGTGTTTACAGCACAGAGGGCTGGCCCCATCTCAGCCCCTTACCTCTACCCTCCTTTACTAGTCTTTGGTTTTGAGATAGTAGGGTTTCTGGGAGCCTGCTGAATTGAGAACTATGTTGTTAGGAAGGGCTCATAGACATAGAAGATAAGGTTCTTGCCCTTAAGAAATTAATTTAGCGTTTGGGGGCTGGGAAGGTGGCTCACTGGTAGAGCGCTTGCCTTGCATGCCTGAGGCGCTGGGTTCATTCCTCAGCACCACATAAGCAAAAAGAAAAAAGCCCGAAGTGGCGCTGTGGCTCAAGTGGTAGAACGCTAGCCTTGAGCTGAAGAGGTGAGGGACAGCGCCCAGACCCAGAGTTCAGGCCCCACGACCAGACCCAAAAAAAAAAAGAAATTTAACATTTGGTTGAAGGTAAGATATTAGCCACACCTGAAATTATGTATGCTCTGTCATTAAATGTCAAAGGCATGGTATAATCAATTCTTTTTTTTTTTTTTTTTGGTCCGGTCGTGGGCCCTGAACTTTAGGCCTGGGCGCTATCCCTCAGATCTTCAGCTCAAGGCTAGCACTCTACCTCCGCCACTTCTGGCTTTTTTGTTTTTGCTTATGTGGTGCTAAGGAATCAAACTCAGGGCCTCAGGCTTGCAAGGCAAGTGCTCTACCACTGAGCTAACTTCCCAGCCCTGGTATAATCAATTCTTGTGCTAGAGCTGTTCAGAGGGGAAGTGTTAATCTAGGCTAGAGTTTTGGGAATGGCAAAATGAAATAGCCATTGGATATTGAATTGGAAAGGTGGGGTTAGAGTAAGTTTATGGTTATGGAAGAGTATTTTCAAGATGAGGAGTATTAATAAAGGTCTCAAGGGCAGGGCGCTGGTGGCTTACACCTGTAATCCTAGCTACTCAGGAGCCTGATATCTGAGAATCTCAGTTCAAAGCCAGCCTGGAAAGTCCCTGAGAGTCTTATCTTCAATTAAACACCAGAAAACTGGAAGTGGTGGCTTAAGTGGAAGAGTTCTAGCCTTGAGCTGAAGAGCTGAGGGACAGTGCCCAAGCCCAGAGTTTAAGCCCCCCAACAAACAACAACAAAAAAAGGGATGTTGCAGGGGACTAAGAGTGTACCTGCTGGTCTAAAGCAGCAGTTTTTTTTGAGAAGCAGTAAGAGGTTAAAGTTAGAAAGGGCCTTGGACACCTGTGGGTAGTGGGAGGAGTTGTGTCTTGCCACATTCTGGGAGAGTCAGTTTGGCAGCTTGGAGACCAATGTGGGAGCTGTCTATCACTGTTGTCCAGCAGTGGTGGAATTTAAAGATGGCAATTGAGATAAAAACAGAAAGCTGAATATGGTGACACAAACCTGTAATTCATGTCCTAGAAAAGCTGAGGCAGGCAAATTTGAGGCCTGCCTGGGCTACATAATGAGCTGGGAGCTAGTCTGGGCCTTATAGCAGGATCCTGTGAAAATAAAGAAGGAAGGAAGGGTGAGGGAGAAGAAAGAGAAATACATGAATACATGGAACACCAGAAATAGAAGGTTCAAGACTTGGTAGCTATTTTAATGTTGGGATAAAAGTAAGGGAAAGTCATGCCAATAATCCTGTCTACTCATAGGGCTGAGATGT
>NW_012269740.1:8499-11027 GCF_000151885.1 Dipodomys ordii
CCAGGGCCTCAGGCATGCAAGGCACGCGCTCTACCACTGAGCCATCTTCCCAGCCTCTTTTCTGGGTTTTCTAAGCTAAGATCTAAAGTGAAGCTCTGTTTCTTTTCTGTCATCTCTAAATTTTTCTTGACATATTTTTTGAATATTTTCTGATTTGTTCTGCTTTGTCTACCTGGGTAGGTAGTTTATCAAGCAGAAAGAATCTTTTAGTTTTTTGCTGGTCATGGGACTTGAACTCTGGGCCTGGGCACTGTCCCTGAATTACTTTTGCTTAAGGCTAGCACTCTACCACTGAGCTACAGCTCCAGTTCTGGATTTTTCTGTGATTTAATTGGAGATAAGAGTCTTACAGACTTCCTTTTTTTTTTTTTAATTTTTTTTTGGGTCCAGTCGTGGGCCTGAACTCTGGGCCTGGGCGCTGTCCCTCAGCTCTTCAGCTCAAGGCTAGCGCTGTACCACTTGAGCCACAGCGCCACTTCTGGCTTTTTTTTTTCTGCTTATGTGGTGCTGAGGAATCGAACCCAGGGCCTCAGGCATGCAAGGCAAGCGCTCTACCACTGAGCCACCTTCCTAGCCCCTCTTCCTAGCCTGGGCTGGCTTTGAACTACAATCCCCTGATCTCAGCCTCCCGAGTAGCTAGGATTATAGACATGAGCCAACTTTACCACCATTAGGTGCCCAGTTAGACAGAATCTTTTTACTCATGTATTTTGATTATTGAGGGTTCACATATAGATTCAGATCTCTGATCAGCCATTCTAGGTTTCTTTCTCCTAGTCACTTTGCTGTTTCCAGCCCTCTGTTCTCTGCATTCTTTCTTCCAGTCAAGAACCCTATTGAGGCTAGTGTGCTTATGGCTGAAGCCTCACTGGCACGGAAGCAGCGGAAAACGCATACTACCTTTATTCCACTGATGCTCAATGAGATGCCACAGGTTGGAGATCTGGTGGGCCTTGATGCTGAGTTTGTCACTCTTAATGAGGTAACCTAAGACTGAAAGAATGGAACATTAGAACAGAATGATAAGGCTACTAGGAAATGTAAACATTTCTCTGATGTCCTTATTAATTCTTGTCAGGAAGAAGCAGAACTACGTAGCGATGGTACCAAATCTACCATTAAACCAAGCCAGATGTCAGTAGCTAGAATCACCTGTGTTCGGGGCCAAGGACCCAATGAGGGTATCCCCTTCATTGATGATTACATCTCCACCCAGGAGCAGGTATTAAGATGTGGAGGTGCTATGGGACAAGACTCGGTACATAGAATGCTCCTGGGAATCCAGGAAACATGGTGGGAGACTGCACCGAACATCCTGCATGATTTGTCCTTTACTCCTAGGTGGTGGACTACTTGACTCAGTACTCTGGGATAAAGCCAGGAGACCTTGATGCCAAAATTTCCTCCAAGCACCTCACAACTCTCAAGTCTACCTATTTAAAGCTTCGTTTTCTCATTGATATTGGAGTCAAATTTGTGGGTCATGGCCTACAGAAGGACTTCCGAGTCATCAACCTTATGGTTTGAACTTTTCATCACTTTTGAGAGTGGACCCTTTAGAGAATGGGAAATTATAGATCCCTTACTTTGTTATCTACTCTTTTATTCCTCCAGGTGCCCAAGGACCAAGTCCTTGACACTGTCTACCTATTCCACATGCCACGAAAACGAATGATTTCCCTGCGGTTCCTTGCTTGGTACTTTCTGGGTGAGTTGCTCCACTTTGTAGGCTCCTGTGGTGCTGTGTTCTGCTGAGGCAGGGCCATCTCCAGTTCAAGATTAGCCTGGGCTACATAGACCCTGATTGTTATTAGAGAACAAAGGGTGACTAAGGAGGATCCTGAGTTAGTGGGACTTATTAATGGTTTTAATTAGCTTTAATATCCCTTTGCCTTAGGGAAGGTGTTGAACTTAAGGGCAGACATGTTTATTATTTTCTGATAATCAGGCTCAGAGTAGGAAACATGTTCCTACCACCTTTTATTAGGTAGAAACTATTCCACTTCCACTTTTACTAGACCTGAAGATTCAAGGGGAGACCCATGACAGTATTGAGGATGCCCGCACAGCCCTTCAACTCTACCGAAAGTATCTGGAGCTAAGCAAGAATGGCACTGAACCTGAATCTTTCCACAAAGTGCTCAAGAGTCTTTATGAGAAGGGCCGAAAGATGGACTGGAAAGTACCTGAACCTGAGAGCCAGACAAGTCCCAAGAGTAAGGCTTGGGATGGGACAGGGAAAACAGATCTGGGTAGGTTTTAACTGAATATATAGATTGTACGCACTACAATAATGTTGATTCTAACAGTACTACCCCAACTTATGTTTGTAAAACAAAATTTAACAATTACAAATCGCTTAATCCTCGGGCTGGGAAGGTGGCTCAGTGGTAGAGCGCTTGCCTTGCATGCATGAGGCCCTGGGTTTGATTCCCCAGCACCACATAAGCAAAAAGAAAAAAGCCAGAAGTGGCACTGTGGCTCAAGTGGTAGAGCACTAGCCTTGAGCTGAAGAGCTGAGGGACAGC
>NW_012269741.1:0-1112 GCF_000151885.1 Dipodomys ordii
CTTCCGGTTTTCTGGTGGTTTATTGGAGATAGGAGTCTCACGGTCTTTCCTGCCCGGGGTGGCTTTGAACCGCGATCCTCAGATCTCAGCCTCCTGAGTAGCCTAGGATTACAGGCGTGAGCCACCAGCGCCCAGCTTGTAAGACTCTTCAGTAAACCACCAGAAAACTGTAAATGGAGCTGTGGCTAAAGTGATAGAGTTACCCTTGAGCTGAAGAGCTGAGAGACTGTGTCCAGGCCCAGAGTTCAAGCCCCATGACTGACCAAAAAAACCAAACAAACAAAAAAAAGAAATGAATGTTGGAGTTCACTCTTCTAAATTATGTGTTTCATAAAATATATTAAAAGAAGCTGAGCAGTGATACCTCATACCTATAATCCTAGCTACTCAGGAGGCTGAGATCTGAGGAGTTCAAAGCCAGCCAGGAAGGAAAGTCTGTGAGACTCTTAGCTATAATAAATTACCTTAAAAAAGCCAGAAGTAGAAATCTGGTTCAAGTGGTAGAGCACTAGCCTTGAGCAAAAAGGAGCTAAGAGGCAGTGCCTAGACCCTGAGTTGAAGGCCTGGGACCACCCCCCTCAAAAAAAAACCCCCCCCCCCCCCAAAAAGAAAAAATGTGTGTGTGTGTCTGTGTGTGTGTGTGTGTGTGTGTGTGCAAGGCATGAGGTCCTGGGTTCAATTCCTCAGCACCACATAAGCAGAAAAAGCCAGAAGTGGTGCTCAAGCGGTAGAGCGCTAGCCTTGAGCTGAAGAGCTAAGGGACAGTGCCCAGGCCCAGAGTTCAGGCCCTACGATTGACATACATAATATATGTACATACATGCACATGCATGCATAAATAAAATTCAAAGGATGATGAGATTAAATACATATAACTTTCTTTACTTCCCACAGACAACCAGGCCTATATAGAAATATATCTTAACCCTGTATTCAAGAGTTTATGTTCTGGGGCTGGGAAGGTGGCTCAGTGGTAGAGCTCTTGCCTTGCATGCATGAGGCCCTGGGTTCGATTCACCAGCACCACATAAGCAAAAAGAAAAAAAGCCGGAAGTGGCTCTGTGGCTCAAGTGGTAGAGCGCTAGCCTTGAGCTGAAGAGCTGAGGGACAGC
>NW_012269742.1:0-7331 GCF_000151885.1 Dipodomys ordii
TTTTTCTTTTTGCTTATGTGGTGCTGAGGAATCGAACCCAGGGTCTCATGCATGCAAGGCAAGCGCTCTACCACTGAGCCACCTTCCCAGCCCAGCTCTTGGTTTTTGTGCTGCAGGACAGACAGGACAGTCCACAGGAGGGCACGCGAAATGCGGAGCTCAGTCTCCCTGTAAGCATTTGCTGAGTGTCTGCTGCATGCCGGGACTCACCTGTCAACCAAATGACGAGCAGATCCCTGCCATCCAGGGGTTCGGGCTCTCACTGAGACTGTATTGGCCCCGTGGGTGCTCAGCACCAGTGCGCGCAGACTCACTCATCTACCATAGATTTGCCATTTTTCCCTGAGCACGCCAGCAAGAAGAGTTGCTAAAAACCAAGAAGAAAATTATGCAGCTAGTGTCGGAGGTACCTAAGTTAACAGCAGCCTCGGCAGGGCGTCGGGCGAAGGGACGTCAGGAGGGACGCAGAGCAGCGTCGCATCAGTTCACTCTGGGGTTGGAACCTGGGGCTTTGCACTTACTAGGCAGGTGCTCTACAACTTGAGCTGCTCCTCCAGTCCTTTTTCAGATAGGGCCACATGCTTTGGCCCATGGCTGACCTTGGACAGAGGTCCCCCTACCTTTGCCTCCTACTTAACTTACAGATGGATCCCTCATGCCCTGCTTATTTGTTGAGACGGAGTCTTGCTAGCTTTTTAGTCTCAGAATGGCTTGAAGTGCAATCCTCCCAAGCAGCTGGGATTGTAGGCAGAAGCTGTAGCTGTCAGCTCTACAATACTTTAAATTACACATATAACTTAATTGTGGTCATCTGTGGTAATTGTGGTGCTGATCAGTTACATATGGGTCAAACAGCTCCAGGGGTAGAGAACCATTGACCTCTCAAGACAAAACACTAGATCCTCTAATGGCTTTGAGAACCATTGCTTTTACTTGTTCAGTATCTGTCTCTACACAGTCAGATGCATTAACATCCTCATTATACATCAACCTAGAGACAAGGTCTGATTGTCTTCAGGTGTGTCTGCCTGCAGCCTGGTGAATATCACAGTGCTATTTCAAAAATCTTCCATTAATGACTCAGCCCCACTCTCCCATTGTTCTTTTAGAACTATTGCAAATGAATAGCTATGTCCATCCTGCCTTTAAAGCTCCTGTGGTAGCATGCAGAGAGCATGCAGAACTGGGTCCTCATAGTGTTAAACTGATGAGGGCTGGAAATACAGGAGGGTAGGAACACACAGCTACAGTGCAGTAAGGTAACGAGGTACCATCTTACTAAACACAGCTTCCTGTGTATAAATGATGTCTGTGGCACCAGAGATCAGTGTGTGAACTTGCTTTTCTTGCAGAAAATGAAATTTCAGAACACACCCTAGAAAGTTACAGATCAAGGTCAAATAATGAAGAAACATCTTCTCAAGAAAAAAATGACCAAAGTAAGTCAATCTGCAGACTTGTAGTTTGGGGTATTTTGATTTAATGCGCACAATATTACTTCCAGCAGTGAATAATTTGATTTAGTCTGTATCCTGAGATCCTAAGGTCTTAGCACAAAAAAATTGATACATTTGTATTAAATAAATGAATGTGAAGCTTTCCATTCAAAAAGAAATATTTCAGGTCTTTTGAATGGCTTCATTGTTATTTTTCAAGTGAAATAATAAAGAAAATGAAAAGAAGCTAAATGAGAAAGAGTAGGGAGAGATAGTGTATGTTTATGCCTGAGTGTGTTCACGTATGTGTGTGTGTATATATATATATATGAACATGTGCATGTGTGTATGCCTGAGTATGTTCATGTATGTATATGTGTGTGAACATATACATGTGTGTATGTCTGAGGGTGTTCATGTGTGTGTGAACATGTGCATGTGTATGTGTGTGTCTGAGTGTGTGTTATGAATGTGAGTGTATGCCTAAGTGTGAGTGTGTGTGTGTGTGTGTGCTGGTCCTGGGGCCTGGAAGTTATCCCTGAGATTTTTCACTTAAGGCTGGCACTCTACCACTTGAGCCACAGCTTCACTTCTGCCTTTTTGCTGGATAATTAAAGATAAGAGCCTTACAGTTTTTCCTGCCTAGGCTGGCTTTGAACATCATTCCTCAGATCTCAGCCTCCTGAGTAGTGAGGATTACAGGCGTGAGCCACCAGCACCCAGTGTGTGTGTGTGTGTGTGTGTGTGTGTGTGTGTGTGTGTGTGTGTTCTTGATCATAATTCACTAGGCAGAAACTGAGTCTATAAAAAATAGGAATTGTTTTTCTTTTTAACTGTTTCACATCCACTATGGACATAGATTTCTTCTCACTGCGGGGAGTTGCGCAGAGTGTAATGAACTTTGCTGCTTGATTCTCCTGGTTTGCTGGAAGTAAGAAGCTGATCCTTTGTAGCACCCCTGCATTTTTGTTTTAATCTCCTAGGATGTGCAATGGAAAGAGAGATGCACTGACATATACACACAGACACAGACACACAGAGTGAGCTGGCTATGTGAAAACTGTAAAAAGGGAGAGAGGAAGATAGGGAAGGGGTGACATGGCTCAAAAAGAAATGTACTTGTTACCTGCCACGTAACTGAACCCGTCTGTCCATCACCTCTACAACAACAATCAACGAGGGGGCTGCAGTCTGGCGGGGGACCAGCCAAGGCAATGCTGTCAGCGCTGTGTGCCTTGGGCTGCTCCGGTGTGGCTCCAGCACAGCGGAGCTGACACCGTGAGAGTCCAGTTCTAATACTTAGCAGGGAAAGAAAAGCCCTCAGCTCAGATGCTAAACAAGTGGGGGCTTCTACAGTTCAACTTAAGGGAGATCCCACGTGAGGACTGGGATTCAGGACCCATCCTCAGAAAGGGACGGCGGGCGGTTGCCGCGCCAGCAGGAAGTTGCATCTTCTCAGACCTCTCCTCCATCTGTGTTGCCTCCGCACCTCACATCCAGCTGTACAGCCAGATTCTGAACAATTAAACGATGGCTCTTGCCGGGCATGGCGATGCGTGCCTGTGAGTCCAGCCCTTGAGAGGCTGAGTGAGGGAATTTGAGGCCAGCCTATGCTACATAGCAAGTCCCTGTCTCAAAAATAGATGATCCAGGCACCTGTGGCTCGTGCGTGTAATCCTAGCCACCCTGGAAGCTGAAATCTGGAGGATCTTGGTTTGAGTCCACCCCAGAAAGAAAATTCTATGACATTTCATCTACAACTAACAAGGAAAAAGCCAGACTGGAGACCTGGCTCAATTGGTAGAGCACCAGCCAAGCAAGCAAGGCCAGCCAATGCAAGACCCAATATAGATAACAGGTAGACAGACAGACAGATAATTCTCTGCAGCTGTTTCTAGTCTCTGTGTGCCTTTTCATAGTCTTTGAGTGGTCTGTCCATAAACCCTACTATGTTTTTGTGCTTTTACTGGAGTTGGAACTCAGGGCCTTGCACCTGCTAGGCAAGTGTTCTACCACTTGAGCCACCATTATTTTTTAGTATTTAATTTTCTGAAGGCAATATAGTGTTTTCTGTAGTACATGTAATGGAACTGTCTCTGAATTTTATTTCAGACTCATTTGCATGTTGCTTATGTAACAAGATGGTTTTTTTTAGTCTAGGGTGTAACAGTACATCCCAACTGTTCATACAAGTCGGGGAATTTTAGGTCCAGTGTTATAAGACATTAACAGAGGGGCCTCGGCCATCATGTCCAAGGGAAGGAGTCCAAATGAGTGGATGCAGTGTTGGTCAGAGTTGATACTCACGCAATGTTTGCCTTTCAGCATCCCTGTCTCGGGGCTGCCTGGGTCACCTCTCGCGTTGGTGTTCAGAAGCTAAAACAGACAGGAAGGGAACTATCCAGCCCCTGTGCCTGGAGGCAAAGCCAGCTCGGGTCCCAGTGAGCACCGTGTAGCTGTCTGCTTGTGGAGGTAGGCCTGCAGCGCGACCTCTGGGCACAACTTGGGGAGCAGAGCCACACCCGGGCACGGGGGGGGGGGCAGCGTGACCTCTGGGCACAACTTGGGGAGCAGAGCCACACCCGGGCACGGGGGGGGGGGCACAGGTCCTCGGAGCCAGGGCAGCAGCAACCAGGGGAGACCAAGTCATGCTCAGAAAGCTCATAGGAAAAAAAGAGAGAGGAAGGGAGGGAAGGAAGGAAGAAAGGAGAGGGAGGGAAGAAAAGAGAGGGAGGTAAAGGAGGGAGGGAAGAAAGGGGAGGGAGAGAGAGGAGGAAGGAAGGAAGGAAGGAATCAGCCTTGACAGGGTAGAGCATGTGACCTACTAAGCCTGTGACCAGCTAATGTCCTCCCTCCAAGGGAACAGGGGGTCTTAGATAAGAGACTAGAGTGGAACTACTTAAGAAAAAACAGCAGGGCACTGGTGGCTCACGCCCATAATCCTAGCTACTCAGGAGGCTGAGATCTGAGGATAGAGGTTGGAAGCCAACCTCAGCAGGAAAGGCCATGAGACTCTTATCTCCAATAAACCACTAGAAAACCAGAAGTGGTGCTGTGGCTCAAGCAGTGGAGCACTGGCTTTGAGCTGAAGAGCTGAAGGACAGCGTCCAGGCCCAGAGTTCAAGCCCCATGACCAATGAAAGAAAGGAAGGAAGGAAGGAAGGAAGGAAGGAAGGAAGGAAGGAAGGAAGGAAGGAAGGAAGGAAGGATTATATTTATTTTTTGATATTTTTTCCCTTCCGATCACGAAGGAACTTTGGAATGAATGGGACCTTACAGACCGATCCTAGGAAATTCCTTTCCAGTTGGACTTTCAGAAGGTGACACAGGTACTGAGGAGGTGGAGGCTGGAAGAGCCCAGATTCGAAGCTGGCCTGGGCAGAAAAGTGTGTGAGTTTCATCACCAACCAACAAGCAAAATGCTGGGCTGGAGATGTGGCTCAAATTATCAAATAACAGCTGTTAGTGAAGAAAGGCTCTGCGTTCTAATCCCAGTACCAGCACCCCAAAGAAGGTGATGCCCGTGTGGGTGTTGAGACAAACCAGTACATATGACGGAGGGCGGAGAGGAAGGCCCTGACCCACGGCCTGGACAGGACGGGGATCCAAGGAGGCTCCACCGTTCCCATCGACGACTTCTGGCCTAACGAATGGCTTCTTCCGTTCTTCAGCAAAGGGCAGGATGTACATCTGAGGTTCTAGAGCCTGTCACCCTAGTTGCGACTCAGAGTTTTGCATGTGAGTGACATGGAGCGTGTCTTTATTTCCATCAGTTTGTCTGTCCAGCAAGCTCGCGTTGCTTGGATCGGAACAAACCCCTTCTCAGATGACACGGGTATGCGTTTTCGTCAGCACGTTAGCTGCACACACGTCCACATGCGCATACAGTGTGTCTCAACACTCCTTCTCCTCATCCCACCCCCTCCTGAAAACAATTTCCACGGGTTTCACGGTTCTGTTTTCATACATGCAAATAAAGTGTGTCACCATATTCATCAGTGACTCTCTTCGTTAGCCCAACTCCCTTCCCTGGGATTCACCCTCCCCACCCCAACAACAAAATCTATTTTACTTTCCTGTCGGTTTTTGTTTTTCGATGTATACTAATTATGCCGAGAGGTTTCACTCAGACTAACTTCTCCTCAGCCTGCCCTCCGAATTTCCTATTGACCACCAACTTTGAGGTTCCTTACACATCTTCATACGTATGTGAACTGCATTCCAAAACTATTCGCTCTCTGTATTTCCTCTTCCCTCTCTCCGTGATGAAAATCCTGCTGCAATCACATGAAAGTCACAGCCCTGCCATGTAGAAGTCTTTGGGTGGGTGGAGGTGTTGACTCATGCACATGTACACGCACAAATATGTGCATGCACACACACTGCCCTTCCCCCAAAATGTTGTCAAAACTGCTAATGATACCCAGCGCCATCAAGGGGTGTGAGTGGTTGCCACGGAACCTGGGCAGAGTGGGTTTGTCCTTGGTGGTCTTGATAAACTGCTGCATGTTCCACAACTTGGTCCAGGATCCCTCGCTGCTGTTCAGTCCAGGCGAACTGGATTTCTAATTACCTTCAACAACCCTGCAAAGCACCTTTTAAGTGATCATGTGACAAACTATGATTCTAGGGAACACACTTTGTCCAACATTGATTTGGAGCAATGCGTTTTATAGATGAAGGAGCAAAGGCTCAGAGAGGCTGAAGACTGCAAAGCTAATGAGCAGCCAGGATTAGAACCTACCACTCTGAGACACCAAGGCAGCTCCTGTCTTTTTTTGGGGGGGGGGATGGTATTAGGTCTTATGCCAGTCCTGGGCCTTGAACTCAGGGCCTGGGCTCTGTCCCTGGGCTTTTTTGCTCAAAGCTCGTGCTTTACCACTTGAGCCACAATGCCATTTCCAGCTTTTTGTTCATGAATTGGAGATTAGAGTCTCACAGACTTTCCTGCCTGGGCTGGCTTCAAACTGCAGCTCTCAGACTTCAGCGTCCTGAGTAGCTCAGATTATAGGTGTGAGCCACTCTATTTTTTCTTACATGCAGCCTTAGACCTAGAGGAATCCATTCATGCTCACTTCCTCTTACTTATTGCAAGATGGAGCCAAAGAGCCACCGGCACATCTCTATTTAATGATTCTATTTGTTGTCTTTTAGGAACTAAGTTTTAACATGCTTACATTACTCTCATGTTACTTTAAAAAATGTATTTGTCTGGCTCCAAGCACCAACTGTAGTATCTACCTATCATTAAGTGAAAATATCCAACAGCAAAGATGATAGCGTGGAGACTGAGCGCCCTGTAGATGAAGAGCGAGGTTTGAACTACCAATCGTTAATGAACCCATTAATTTAACCCAACAACATAATCTCCTGGTACTTCCCCTGGCTGAAGTAGTGGTGATTTTATATTTATAAGGGAGTTTTGATTTAGATGAAATATAGTTCTATTTTTACAATCTTGTACCTTCTAAAGGAGAAGCCAGCTTCCTTCCAGTAATGTATTCATGGATTTATCACCATTGCTCATTATCTAGACCTGTGCAAATATGTTAACTTTTTCCCCTACATTTTTTTTTGCTCCAGAATTTAGGCAGCAAAAACCTCTTACATTTTCCCCAATGCCTCACACTTACTTGTAAAAAGATTCCTTGCCTAATGTCTATGGAGGCCTAACCATAGTGAAAACCTGTATTGACTTTTAGAAAATAATTCTACTAGGTCCTTTTACAGTTCAATGAGACAATGGATCATTTTATCTTTTTTTTTTTTTTTTGGGTCCGGTCGTGGGGTCTGAACTCGGCCTGGGCACTGTCCCTCAGCTCTTCAGCTCAAGGCTAGTGCCACTTCCGGCTTTTTTCTTTTTGCTTATGTGGTGCTGAGGAATCGAACCCAGGG
>NW_012269743.1:0-1622 GCF_000151885.1 Dipodomys ordii
AAGAGCTGAGGGACAGCGCCCAGGCCCAGAGTTCAGGCCCCACGACCGGACCAAAAAAAAAAAAATATTGCCATCAGTGACTCACCCCTGTAATCCTAGCTATTCAGAAGGCTGAGATCTGAGAAATGCAGTTTGAAGCCAGCCCAAGCAGGAAAGTCTGTGAGATTCTTATCTCCAATAAACCACTCAGAAAAAGCTGGAAGTGGTGTTGTGTCTTAAGTGGTAGAGCACTAGCCTTGAGCACAAAAAAAATTCGGGACAGGGCTCAGGCCCTGAGTTCAAGCCCCCAGGCCAGCAAAAAAAAAAAAAAAAAATCCATTTTTTCCAAGTCTTTCCATTTCATAACAAAATGCCAGGCCCAAAGAAACATAGGTTTCCCTTATTTGCAATAACTAGTATATGTCTGAGTCAAGCAAAAAAGCTCAGATAAGTTGATGTAAGTGGAATGAACCCCAAGATAAGTATTCAAATGTTTTTTTGTTTTTTTTTCCTTTCATGCAATTGTTTCTAACATACTTATAATATGACTTCTTTGTTACTTTGTATGCCCCTCCCCCACGGTATGCATGCTTTCACTGTATTTGATGTTGGTATGATTTGTGGAAGGGAAGGGAAAAAAACAAATCATTTATCTAGGGATACAGGTTGACCCATTGCAAAAATGAGATGTACAAGTCTTTATGTTGAAAAACGAACTTTACAACTTTGGTGGGGGGGTGGGAGAAGGATCTGGTGGGGGAAGGGGGGGAGTATGGGAAGGGATGGGAAGGGGAAACAAAGAGGAAGCTACAGTGCTTGATAAGAAATGTACTCGTTATCTTGCCCATGTAATTGTAACCCCTCTGTACAGTATTTTCACAATAAAAAAATAAAAATAATTTTAAAAATCCATTTTGAGTTATATACTGAAAAATAATGAATAAATACCTTAAGGAGATGCCTATACTCTCTAATTAAATCATTATTGACAATAATAATGATATAGAATCAACTTCTGTCCATTGATGGATATATACATATGATTCAGTATTATTTAGCCTTAAAAAAAAAGAAATCCTTTTATTTGTAAACATTTTTTCTCCAGGACTGAGGACCAAACTCAGGACCTTGCACTTGCCAGGCAAGTGCTCTTCCACTTAGCTAAATTTCCAGCCATGAAATCCTTTTATTTGTAACAAAAAATGTGTACAAAACAATGTGGGTGAATCTGGTGGACAGTATTTTTTCAACTTAATTAATTAATCAATTAAGCCAGAGACAGTGCCATTGACTTACACCTCAGGAGGCTGAGATCTGAAAAGACCTGAAAGAAACTAGACACAGAAAGACAAATATTACATGAATATATATTTACATATATAAAAATCTTAAGAAGTCAAATTCATAGAAGTAGAGACTGATGATTGCCAGAATGTGAAGATATTGGTTAAAAAACCACAGGGGTTAGAGGCATGGCTCAGTTGGTAAAGCACCAGCCAACCAATGAAAGGGTCAGATAGTAAGTTTGAGTCCTGGTCTTGGACAAGAAAGAAAGAAAGAAAGAAAGAAAGAAAGAAAGAAAGAAAGAAAGAAAGAAAGAAAGAAAGAAAGAAAGAAAGAAAGAAAGAAAGAAAGAAAGAAAG
>NW_012269743.1:9532-12086 GCF_000151885.1 Dipodomys ordii
AAAAAAAAAGAATACAGGTTGACCCACTGTAACAATGAGATGTACAAGACACTATGTTGAAAACAAACACTACAGCTTTGGGTGGGCAAGGGAGGAGATGGGGAGGTGGGGAGGGAAGGGATGGTAGGAGAAAAACAAAAGAGGGGGTAAAAATGCTTGATAGGAAATGTACTCATTACCTTACTCAGATAACTTTAACCCCTCTGTACAGTGTCTTTACAATAAAAATATATATTAAGAAAGAAAAAAAGAAATGCAAGACAGGATACAATAAAGGCACTTCACACCCATGTTTACTGCAGCACTATTCACAATAGGCAAATTATGAAAGGAGCCCAAATGCTCAACTAATGAAGAGAATGTGGCATATGTATATATGTATGTATATATATGTATACATGTATGTGTATGTATATGTATATATATGTGTGTATATGAATATATACACACATGTATATCTACATACATATATACACGCATATACATATGTATACATATGTCACATATATGCAATGTGTATATATGTATATGTGTATAGAGATTGTATATAGGTGGCATATATACATATACACATATATGTATATACTAGTGTTTATATATATATATTTACACATACAATCAAGTATTAGTCATTCAGATTGGAATTGTATCATTCACAGGAAATGGATGGAACTGAAGATTGTCACATCAAGTGAAATAGGGCAAATCCAGAAGGACAAAGTACACATATTTTCTCTCATGTAAATAATTCTAGACCTTAGTGAATCAGGAAAATATTTTCAACCCATATGTTAAAAGTGAAATAAAAAGACTTTCTACTACATGTCTGGTCTTTCTCCAAATGTTCTAACCTCCATCTTCCAAAGGACATTGCTCATGGAGTGGAACTCCTCTTCAGATGGATACAGAACTGGGATTTACTGGAATTTCTAGGCTTTGTTTAATAAGGACCATTTTAATGAACAAAATAAAGTTACATTTTACATATAAGTTTAGAGGCTATGTGATTGGATCCTTATACCATCTTTAATTAAGTAAAACTATTACAATCCATTCTAAATTTTTTCAACTTTTCCTAACTTTAATGGAATAAAAATTTGGGTGTTACATTCATCTGTTCGATTCTACTTGCTCACATTTCTGGAATTCTTTTCAAATATAATTTCATTTACTAAAAATAGGGCAGTAGTAGACTGGAGTGAAAAGAGCACTAGCCTGAAATGGAAAATGATTTCAGACCTTGTCTTATGACAAATGAGCTGTAGGATGCTGTAGGACATTCTGGGACTAGATTTCTCCATCACTAAAATGAGAGAGTGAAAAAGATGTCACTAAAGCTCAGAAATCTAAAATGGAAACTATATCTCCTCAAGAGGTACAATTTTTATTTTTATTTTATTTTTTATTTCAAAAATAAAATTTGCACTTTAAAAGCAATATTATTGTCTGTAATTCTAGCTACTCAGGAGCCAAGGTCTGAGGACTGCAATTCAAACCCAGCTTGGAGAAGAATATCCATTAGATTCTTATCTCCAATTAATCACCAAAATGCTGGAAACTGATCTGTGGCTCAAGTGGTAGAACACCAGCCTAGATCCAAAAAAGCTAAGGAGAAGTGTCCACTGAGTTAAAGCCCTACTACTGGCCCAAAAAAAATGTATTATTTAAAGCAAATGTTACTGTCTTCAATGTGGTGTTTCAAACTTTGTAAAAAAGTGATTTCAAATAATAAAGCTAAAATAAGTGGCCAAATTGTGAAAATAAAAATCTAGACCTAAGATACATGTACGTGTGGATATATACATGCTTGCACCTTTATAGCATGATAGTAACGATGGGACTATTTAGAGTGACAAGGGGAAGGGATAAGGGAGGAGAATGATAACGCATGGATAATATGAAAACATATTGTGCCTGTGTATAAAGAGGGCATGGAGAAATGTGTGGCAAGCTGTTGAAAATAGGGGGAATAGAAATAAGGAAAGGAGAGAGCAATCAAAGGAGTTAATTTAGTAAAAGCACAATTTATACATGTCTGAAATATGGCACAACCTCTGCACCCGTATTTGGTAGTGGGGGAAAAAAGTTTCTTCTTTTTTCCTTTTATTTTCTATTGTTATTATAAAGGTGATATACAGAAGGGCTACAGTTAAGTCAAGTAAAGGGTAAACATTTCTTTTTGGACAATGTCACTTCTTCCCTCTCCCGTCCCCCCCACCCTCCCGTTTTTCCCTCCTGTTCCCACACACAAATTATATAGTTCATTTTCAGCATAGTATCTAGTGAGTTGTGTTTTACAAGTACGTTTAGAGGCTGTGTGATTAGTCCCTTACATCTCCTTTAATTAAGTAAAACTATTATAGTCTAAAATTGTTCAACTTTTCCTAAATTTTATGGAATAAAAGTTTAGGATGTTAATTTAGGGTATTTCTTCTTTCTTTCTTCCTCCTCCTTCTGTGCCTCCCCCACCCCACCCACCCCACTTGAGCCCTGGCTCCATTTCTGGCACCACTTGAGCCATGGCTCCATTTCTGGAGATAAGAGTCTCACTGAT
>NW_012269744.1:0-320 GCF_000151885.1 Dipodomys ordii
GGGGAGAGTGGTGTGTTAAAATCCCCAACAATTAATGTCTTTGGATCTATGTGGGATTTGAGGGAAAGTAATGTTTCTTGGATAAATTTGGGTGCTTCACTGTTTGGCAAATAGATATTTAGAATTGTAATATCCTCCTGAAGGAGAGATCCCTTAATTAGTATGTAGTAGCCTTCTTTATCTCTTCTCACAAATTTTAATTTGAAGTCTATTTTATCTGATATTAGGATTGCAACTTCCGCCTGTTTATGGGGGGCGGTTTGCTTGGTAGATTTTGTTCCAGCCTTTAACATTGAAAATGTGTTTGTTTTTACGGGCAA
>NW_012269744.1:5275-6810 GCF_000151885.1 Dipodomys ordii
GAAGGGATGTGAAGGGTAAACAAAGGAGGAGGCTGCAATGCTTGATAAGAAATGTACTCATTATCTTGCCCATGTATTTGTAACCCCTCTGTACAGTATGTTCACGAAAAATAAAATTAAAATAAAAAAGAATTAAAATGAGAAGTAGATCAGAAATTTAAAGAACAAATGAATGAGCTATCAAAAGAGATCCAGATCTTCAAACAAAAAATATGCACAAAAATTGATACAGTATACACTTTGCTAAAACATGAGATTAGTACTCTAAGGAATGACATAGAAATTATAAATGGCTCAAGCTCCTCCATGCAAAATTCAATTTCTTCCATGCAAACCACAGTGGAAGCCACAGTTAATAGAATAAATGAAATGGAAAATAGAATATCAGATACTGAAGACAAAATGCAGGCACTGGAAAAAAAAGTTATAGATATGGAAAAACACTTAAAACATGCCAAAAGGAAGACCAAGAAGACAGTGCCAAGAAATTTAACCTTCGTATAATTGTGGTGGACGATGGGGAAGAATACCATAATAAACGAATACAACACTTATTCAATAAGATCATCACTTAAAACTTCCCCAGTCTTACCTACAGAACATGTAGCGAGAAGATCCCAAGAGGAACACTGCAAAGCACATTATAGTTAAAATGCTAGATTTTTGCAATAAAGAAGTAATCTTGCACGCAGCAAAAGCAAAGAAGAAACTATACTACACTGGGGAAAAAAATTAGAATCACTGAAAAGCTCTCCACACAGACCCTGAATTCAAGGAAAGCCTGGGAAAGTATCATCCTCACCCTGAGAACCAACAACTGCCAACCCAGACTGGTATATTCAGCAAAGCTAGCATTCACATTCGAGGGAGAAACTAAAATTTAATAGTAAAGAAAAATTAAATGAATTCATAAACAATGAGCCAGCATTACAAAGAATATTAAGAGCAGGAATACAATTGGAAGAACGCATACAAAAACAGGGATCCAGACCAGATATATATCATTAGGAGACCAACTTAGTAAACACAGGAGGGAAGGAAAGAAGAAAAGCTTAGGAACGTATAAAATAACAGGAAATACGATATACCTCTATATAATACCCATAAATATTAATGCAGTCAATTCACCAATCAAAAGAAAAATAACTGCAGATTGGATCAGAAAACAAGTTCCATCAATTTGCTGTCTTCAAGAGACCCACCTCACAGCCAAAGATAAAAGCAAACTCCGAGTGAAGGGATGGAGAAAGATCTACCATGCAAATGCCCCCAGCAAAAACGCAGGAGTTGCCATTATGATATCTGATAAAATAAACTTTACACTAAAATCACTATGAAAAGACAAAGAAGGGGGCTGGGAAGATGGCTCAGTGGTGGAGCACTTGCCTTGCATGCCTGAGGCCCTTGGTTCGATTCCTCAGCACCACATAAGCAAAATGAAAAACAAAAGCCGGAAGTGGCGCTGTGGCTCAAGTGGTAGAGCACTAGCCTTGAGCTGAAGAGCTGAGGGACAGTGCCCAGGCCCAGAGTTCAGG
>NW_012269745.1:0-1342 GCF_000151885.1 Dipodomys ordii
GTGTGTGTGTGTGTGTGTGTGTGTGTGTATGTTGGTCTTGGGGCTTGAATTCAGAATCTGGGTGCTGTCCTTGAGCTTCATTTGCTTAAGGCTGGTGTTCTACCACTTCCTTGAGCCACAGCTCCATTTCCAACATTTTTAATAGTTTATTGGAGATAAGAATCTCACGATTTTCTTACCTGGGCTGGCTTCGAACAAGATCCTCAGATCTCAGCCTCCTGAGTAGATAGGACTATAGGCACGGCCACTAGCGACTGACTACTTTTTATTTTTAACCCTTTCTCAAAAGGCAAACATTATATTCTATAAGGGAGAGTTAATAAAACATTAAGAAACCAACATGAAATAGAATCTTATTCTCTTTATATATCATTCTATTTCTTCTCCCATTTAATACTGTTTTTATATTTTTGACAGACATCAATAATTCATATAGCCCGCATACTTAAGAAAACCTTACCTGAACTAAAATCCGTGGTCTCTGAGGAGATGGAAAAGGAACTTTATGCATAAAGTGAGAAATATGCCTTAAAGAAAACACAAAATCCAATTGATTCCAAAGTGAATATTACATGCTATAAAGGTTAACATATCATCAAAAGTTTAAGTACAGTCAAAGTCCTGTGTATCTGTAATTCGGAAATCCCTAGCACTACGAAAATAAATGAACAGCCAAAAATCATTTATCCCCAATCCTAAATTCAATAATTTTTCATATTAATAGGTGTTCATATTCAACAATGCTTGCTATTATTAATGACTCTAAAGCTATTTTAACTTTTACCTTTCCCTTAGTGGATAGTAGGTAACCTATCAAGGTATGGACATTATTAAATAAACTAATTCTTACATTTATAATATGTTTTTTAATTACCTGGATACAATAGTATATACTTGTAGTCTCTTAAGTAGGAGAACCACCTGAGCCCAGGAGTTTGAGACTTAGCCTAGGCAACACAGTGAGATTTCAACTCTCAACAAAAACATAATAAACAATGAACTTCCAATTAGCAATAAGTTTAAATTTTTATTATTGATTATGGAAAAATAATAAAATGGATAAAAAGCTACATCAAATGAGTTTTATTTACAACACTCTAGAAGAAGAAGGAGTGACACTGATTAAGATGGACTATACTCATAAACTGACTTCTGGAACTGAAACCTCTTGATACAAGTACTTAATAAAAATAAATACTAAGCATGGGGCTGGGAAGGTGGCTCAGTGGTAGAGCGCTAGCCTTGCATGCCAGAGGCCTTGGGTTCGATTCCTCAGCACCACATAAGCAAAAAGAAAAAAGCTGGAAATGGCACTATGGCTCAAGTGGTAGAGTGCTAGCCT
>NW_012269745.1:4762-6429 GCF_000151885.1 Dipodomys ordii
TTTTCTAGATCTCAATTTCCCTATATCCCTGAGGTTATCCTTAGTTTTCACTCAAGGCTAGCACTCTATCACTTAAACCACACCTTCACTTCTGGCTTTTTAGTGGTTACTTGAAGAGTCTCAAACTATTCTACTTGGGCTGGCTTTGAACCTGTATTCTCAGTCATGTGTCCTGAGTAACTAGGATTACAGGTGAGCCACCAGTACCTGGTCTTTCAAATATTAAGGAAACAAACGAGGATCATCATTTGATGATTTAAAAAAAATCTTTGATGATATTCACCAGAAAAACATTTTGGAGGATGGGAGCTGGTTTCTGGGTATACTGACTTTAACCAAGTGGAAAAGGTATGTACAACCAATTCATATATATATATGTGCATATATATATTACTTTACCTTACACTATGTAATAAAGCTTATTAGTTTATAATAAGTAATATATAGTATTGTACCAAACACTATGTAAAACATGAAAAATGTACAAGGAATTTATAGACATAATTTGCTAAAAATAAATACCTTTTCAGCTGAGGCTCCAGTTAACACAAATGTAGAAAATACAGGAAGAGGGTATTTGCTATTTGGTGGCCAACATTCAATAGTTGCACCCATTGGTAAACAAAACAAGGGAACAGATTCTGGTAGTGAGAATGATTCATAATCTTCTTGAGGATACCTACAAATTAGACCTACAAAAACAATAACAAATAGTAAGTCAGCATCTCTTGACTTTAGGTGTTTATAAGTTGAATTACAATGCTTTATTCTTTCACAAATTTGGATTACCAAAACACTGTGTGTTTGTGCTCACTAAATAAATCTTGAGCCGGGCGCTGGTGGCTCACGCCTGTAATCCTAGCTACTCAGGAGGCTGAGATCTGAGGATCATGGTTCAAAGCCAGCCCGGGCAGGAAAGACCGTGAGACTCCTATCTCCAATAAACCACCAGAAAACCGGAAGTGGCATTGTAGCTCAAGTGGTAGAGTGCTCGCCTTGAGCTGAAGAGCTGAGGGACAGCGCCCAGGCCCAGAGTTCAAGCCCCATAACCGACAAAAAAAAAAAATAAATAAATCTTGAATGCTTTACATATAGACTATAATACAAACATTATAACGATTAACATTTACTAACTGCATAGTTATCAAGCCTATCAAAGGCTAAGTTTCTAACAAGAAAAGATATTCCTATAGAAACAAACCCATTGCTAAAAATTCAGTCTACGGACACATTATCTTAAGGTATACTTTCTGAAATTTTCAGTATATTTATTTACCTACATCACTGGCTCTCAATAACTTTCCCTCAAGTGGCTTTTTTGTTTTGTGTTAGTCTTGGGACTTAGACTCGGGTCCTGGGCACTGTCCTTGATCTTCTTTGCTCAAGGCTAGCAATCTATCACTTGAAATACAGCTCCATTTCTGGCTTTTTGGTGGTTAACTAGAGATGAGTCTCATGAACTTTCCTGACCAGGCTGGCTTTGAACCATGATCCTTAGATCTCAGCCTCCTGAGCAGCTAGGATTACAAGTATTAGCTACTGGTAGCCAGCCCTCAATAGGCTTTTTTTTGGGGGGGGGGGGTCAGTCATGGGGCCTGAACTCTGGGCCTGGGTGCTGTCCCTCAGCTCTTCAGCTCAAGGCTAGCACTCTACCACTTGAGTCACAG
>NW_012269746.1:0-1048 GCF_000151885.1 Dipodomys ordii
TGAGACTCTTATCTCCAATAAACCATTAGAAAACCAGAAGTGGCGCTGTGGCTCAAGTGGTAGAGCGCTCTGCTTGAGCTGAAGAGAGCAGGGATAGTGCCCACGCCCAGAGTTCAAGCTCCACGACGGACCAAAAAAAGAAAAAAAGAAAAAAAAAAGAAAATGAACTGTATAACTTGTGGGTGAAGACAGTAGGGAAAAACTGGGAGAGTGCCAAGGGATGATGACATTGTCCAAAAAGAAATGCACTCATTACCTGAATTATGAAACTAATCCCTTGGTATATCATGTTTATAGTAACAATAAAAATATATTTTTAAGTTCAAGTGCCTTTAATGTAGTGTACAGCTAAAAAGGCATACTATGGAACATTGGTCTATTTTCTAGGATACAACAATCTTAAATAAAACAATCTGAGCCAAGTGCCAGTGACTCATGCCTGTAATCCTAGCTACTCAGGAGGCTGAGATCTGAGGATCACCATTTGAAGCCAGCCTGAGCAGAAAAAAGCCCATAAGACTCCACTGAACTGCCAAAAGGCCAGAATTGAATCTGTGGATCAAGTGATAGAATGCTAGCCTTGAGCACAAGAAGCTCAGAGTTAGTGTTCAGGTCCAGAGTGAAAGCCCCAGGACTGGCAAAACACACAAATAAAAAACCAAAAACCAATCTGTATTTAAATTTTTTTTTATTCTGGGGATTAAACCTAGGGCTTTGTGCATGCTAGACCAGCATTGTACTACAAGGCTGCACTCATAGCCTTCTACCTTTAAACTTTTATATACTTTAGTTATACGCTAATAGTTTTACTGACATGTTAAACAAGTAACTGTTGACATTTAAAAAGGTTTTTTTTTTTTTGTCGGTCGTGGGGTTTGAACTCTGGGCCTGGGCACTGTCCCTCAGCAATTCAGCTCAAGGCGAGTGCTCTACCACTTGAGCTACAGCGCCACTTCCGGCTTTCTGGTGGTTTATTGGAGATAGTAGTCTCACGGTCTCTCCTGCCCGGGCTGGCTTTGAACCGCAATCCTCAGATCTCAGCCTCCTG
>NW_012269746.1:4547-5919 GCF_000151885.1 Dipodomys ordii
AAAAAAAAAACCTATGTGGGGTTCTTTTGGGTCAACTCAAAGAGGAAAAAAAAATCATAAAGGTTAAGGCATACTAACCTAAACAGTGAGTTATAACTTGTTTCAGAGCTTGTTAACATTCTAGAAATGTTTACTTAAGCAGCATCTTGATATTGTTACTCTGCTAGAGATAAATCCACAGGTCAATTTCCAGTCATGCTGATATAAAATGATCAGATTATTTTTGTATGTTTGTGTGCACACACACGCACATATACTGATATTGGGCTTAGACTCAGAGCATTGTGCTCTTGCTTGTTTTCTTTTTCTTTTTTTTCTCAAAGGCTATTTGATCTACATCTCTACTTCTGACTCTTTGCTTGTTAATTGGAGATAAGAGTCTCATAGACCTTTCTATGCAGTCTGGCTTTGAACCATGTTCCTCAGATCTCAGCCTTCTGACTACCTCAGATTACAGTGTCTGACTTCAGAATGTTCAGTTACTTTAAAAGCTATTTAGGAAAAGTGTACTTTTCCTGCTTTGTCTTAATAATTAACTTATTTATGAAAACAGCTAGTGAACCAGATCCCTATCCTGGTTCTAGCTAATGTGGGTGAATTGGACGCTGACTCTGAGGTTGGCCTGTGGGGGCAGGCAAGGGCATAGAGAGACAGGACGACACAGAATAGCCTGTATGGTTATGGTTGTGGGCCTGAGAACAATGTGAACGTAGGAGCCAGCAGGGAACTGCTTGGGAGCCTTGCAGGTGGTTGACCCAGAGCTGACCTCTGATGGGGTGGCTTGATGTACCTGCTAAGATTTAAGTGAGAGGCGGCTGAAGGTACATTCCAGCAGGGTAATAGGGGGCATATCAGAGGGAGTCTGGGAGCTGGGAGTGAACTGCAGGGTATGTGACATGTCAGGACATGGCTGAGTTGATTCTGAAATGAATTGTCAATACAGGTTCCCAAGCAGAAGAGGGAGGGTCTTTGGAGACCATCTTGGAAGCACTGTAGTGGTCCATCCAGGTAGCAGGGGGCTGGAGGCAGGGAGAATACCCAATGGATCTTAACTCTGACTGCAGACTGGAACCTCCAGGGGCAGCCTTGGCCAGTACTGGCATCTAACAGGTTCTCAGAAAATGCTTCTTAACAAAACTAAGAACAATTGGGATGAGTTGGGAATGTAGTTCAATGGCAGACTCTTGCCTAGCATGCACAAAGCCCTATGCTCCATCCCCAGCACCCACACAAAGGAAGGAGGGGAGGGGAGGGGGACAAGCCGAGGAGGGGAGGGAGGCAAGGAGGAAGGAAGGGAGGAAGAAAGGAAGGAAGCAAGCTAGCTTGGAATAAACAGATTTGACCTCAACTTACACACACACACACACACACA
>NW_012269747.1:0-1317 GCF_000151885.1 Dipodomys ordii
TGATTCCTTCTAGCTCCATCCATTTCCCTGCAAATGCCATTATTTTGTCATTTCTAATGGCTGCATAATATTCCATTGTGTATAGATACCACAATTGTTGGATCCATTCATCTGTGGTGGGGCATCTGGGTTGTTTCCATATCCTAGCTATTGTGAACAGTGTAAAGTCCATAATTTTTAAAGTCAAAAATATAGTAAGGCTAAGTGCCCGTGGCTCACACCTGTAATCCTAACTCTCAGGAGACTGAGATCTGAAGATTACCGTTCCAAGCCAGCCAGGGCAGGAAAGTCCCTGAGACTCTTATCTCCAATTAACTACCAGGAAAACCAAAAGTAGTACTGTGGCTCAAGTGGTAGAGCATTCGCCTTTAGCTGAAGAGTGCAGCAACAGCGCTCAGGCCCAGAGTTCAAGTCCCACAACTGACAAAAAAAAAAAAATACAGTAAGACTAACCAGGCACCAGTTGTCCATTCCTGTCATCTTAGCATTCTGGAAGTTGAGATAGGAGAATCACAAGTTCTAGACCAGCCTGGGTTATAAAGGGCTATTAGTCTCACTTTAATCCTGTCCTATTGGAATAATAAGCATTTACCTCAGACATTCATCTTCAGAAAATTTCATAAGAGAGGCGTTTAGAGGGGTCTGACCAGAAAGATGTGGTCAGTAGAGCGATGAAGCCACATCCCCAGTAGGCTTCCTGGGACCACTCAGCCAGGGCCCACCATCTTCTAACTTCTGATACTCCTAGATCTCACCAATTGAAGGCATAGAAGTAGAAAGCCAAATCAGAATTTGTAAATGGGTCCGTTTGTCAAGAATTAGTATGTGAGCTGGGCACTGGTGGCTCATGCCTGTCTAGCTATTCAGGAGATCTGAGTTAAAGCCAGTCAGGGCAGTAAAGTCCATGAGACTCTTATCTCCAATTAACCACCAAAAAGCCAGAAGTGGAGCTGTGGCTCAAGTAGTAGAGCACGTGCCTTGACCTGAAGAGCTCTGGGACAGCCTAGAGTTCAAGCCTCACTACTGGAAAAAAAAAAAATAGTATATGAAAATAGTTTTTGGGTATCACATTTTCCTCTAAGTGGCACATTAAAATAAAGGTTTGCAATAAGAAGAAGTTTTCTATGCCGGGCGCTGGTGGCTCACGCCTGTAATCCTAGCTACTCAGGAGGCTGAGATCTGAGGATCGCAGTTCAAAGCCAGCCTGGGCAGGAAAGACCGTGAGACTCCTATCTCCAATAAAACCACCAGAAAAGCGGAAGTGGCGCTGTAGCTCAAGTGGTAGAGCGCTCGCCTTGAGCTGAAGAGCTGAAGGAC
>NW_012269747.1:3312-4842 GCF_000151885.1 Dipodomys ordii
GAGGTTTTGAAATCTTTGACCTCTCCTAGTTGGACCCTGGGTGGCTAGGTTTTGATTGTGAACACAAGGCCTGGGATTTGGCCATGAGCTCAGAGCAGAACTTTCTTGCTTGAACATTTTGTGTCACAGCTTCACTTCTGCTCTCTCTCTCTCTCTCTCTCTCTCTCTCTCTGTAGGGTGTGTGTGTGTATCTGTAGGGTGTGTGTGTGTACCTGTAGGGTGTGTAGGGGTGTGTGTGTGTGTGTGTACCTGTAGGGGTGTGTGTGTGTGTGTGTAGCTGTAGGGGTTTGTGTGTGTGTGTGTACCTGTAGGGGTGTGTGTGTGTGTGTACCTGTAGGGGTGTGTGTGTGTGTATGTGTGTCTACAAGACCTGTTCACACATTGAACATTGCTGCCAAATTCCTCTCTGAAATGATAACAACTTACATTCCCATAAAAACCGTCTGAAACTTCAAAGTTTTCCACATATTGATTAACACAAAAAAATATAATACTTGCCCCACTCTCCCCTCCCCTAAACTGTTGGAAACAGTTAAATCTGTTATTTGGAACACTATTAGTGCTTGCAGGAAATATGCTTTAAAACAGGATTGCCATCTAGTGGTGGAAGTAATACATTGCCCCTGTGGGGAAAAAGCCAAAAACAGGTAATCTGGGCATTTTGGTTGTTAACAATTCTGGTTTGATGGCTTGTTTTCCTTATTGTATGTTGTTTGTTTTTTAGACATAGCCCTGCTATATACAGACTTCAAGCCTTGTCATACTACTGCCTCAGCCTCCCAAGTGTGTGCCATCCTCTGGTTTGCATAAAACCAACTAAATGAGAATTTTCCATGGTTCATTTTCTAATTTTAGGCAACTTCTACCATGATGACCTGGTCTTTTGCTCTCAGTTTTCAAATGAAGGAAGTCCTGTAAGCCCATTAAGGCCTAATCTTTTAGCCAATTTGTCTAGGCCACTGCTTAGAAAAGAGTAAGATAAATTTGGAATGGGGCTACTTGCAAAACTGGCGAGAGACTGCAGCTTCCCTAGGGTGGCCTTAATTTGAAAAATACTCAATCTCCACTGGAGAGATGGTAATGCGCATGTCACTGCTAGCCACAAAGAACTAAGCTGAGCCTGTGCATATGAATTCAATTAACATCTTTCCAAATTGGCCTTTGATACAGAGATTTTTTTTTTTTTTAAATGCAAGGCCTGGGTGTTGTCCCTATGCTCTTTGCTGGAGGCTAGTACTCTACCACTTTTAGCCACAGGGCCACTTCTGGCTTTCTGGTGGTTAACTGGAGCTAAAAATCTCACAAACTTCCCTGCCTGGAATGGCTTTGAACTGTGATCCTCATATCTTAACCTCACAACTATCTAGGATTACAGATGTAAGCCACCAGCACCTAGCTGATAGAGACCTTTTTTTTGCCAGTCTTGGGGCTTAAACTCAGGACTTAGGCACTATCCATGAGCTTCTTTTGCTCAAGGCTAGCACTCTACCACTTGAGCTGCAGCTCCAGTTTTGGCTTTTTTTTTTTTTT
>NW_012269748.1:0-1152 GCF_000151885.1 Dipodomys ordii
CTTTCCTGCTTCCCTCTTTTTTTTTTTTTTTTGGTGTTGGAGATTAAACCCATAGTCTAACACATGCTCTGTTACTAAGCTATACCCCTAGTCTCATTGAGTATATTATTTTCTTTTAAACCAAATAAGGTTTTTTTGTTTTGTTTTTTGGCCAGACCTGGAGCTTGAACTCAGGGCCTGGGCACTGTTCCTGGGCTGCTTTAAGCCACAGTGCCATTTCCTGTTTTTCTGTTTATGTGGTACTGAGGAATTGAACCCAGGGCTTCATGCATGATAGTAAGCACTCTACCACTAAGCCACATTCCCAACCCCCTGTTTTGTTGTTTTTATGTCTTTGTCAACTGAATCTCATCAATGATTTTTTTTGCTTTCTTTTTTTTTTTTTTAAGGGGTATTGGGATTTGAACTCCAGGCCTCACACTTGCTAGGCAGGCACTTTACCATATCCACAGCCAATTAATGGTTTTCTTAATTTCTTTCTTTTTTTTCTTCTGTCAGTCATGGGTTTGAACTCTGGGTCTAGGCACTGAGCTGAGCTCTTCAGCTCAAGGCTAGTGCTCTACCACTTGAGCCACAGTGCTACTTCTGGTTTTCTGGTGGTTAATTGGAGATAAGAGTCTCACAGCATTTCCTGCCTAGGCTGGCTTTGAACCCTTATTCTCAGATCTCAGCCTCTTGAGTAGCTAGGATTATAGGTGTGAGCCACCAGTGCCTGACATTTCTTTATTTTTGACTTGGCATTTTTTGCTAGTTGGTTTTAGTAGTCTCTCTTTTTTTTTGATTCTTTGATAATAGGAGAAGATCTTTCTTGGGCATAGCTAATTAAAGTGTTCTGAGCTTCTAGACCTGAATGTCTGTATCTTTCTCAGGATTTGGAACATTTGTATCTATTATTCTATTAAATAGGTTGTCTGTGCCTTTTGTCTTCCCTTTCTGGGACACCCATAATACACATATTTTTCTGATTAATGATGTCTTATAGGCTCTCATTTTTTTCTCTATTAAAAGTCTCTTTTCACAAAACTTAATGTTCAGATATTTTTCCTCTGCTTATAAGGACGGACACACACACACACACACACACACACACACACCCCTCTCTCCCTTCCTCCTTCCCTTTCCTGCTTCACACACACACACACACACACACAC
>NW_012269748.1:8363-10493 GCF_000151885.1 Dipodomys ordii
CTCTCTCCCTCCCTCCCTCCCTCCCTCCCTCTCTTCCTCCCTCCCTTCCTCTCTCCCTTCTCTCTCTCTCTCTCTCTCTCTTGTCCATCTTGGGGCTTGAACTCAGGTCCTGGGTGCTCTCCCTGAGCTCTTTTGATCAAGGCTAGTACTCTGCCGCTTTGAACCACAACACCGCTTCCGCTTTTTCAGAGGTTAATTGGAGATAAGAGTCTCAAGGGGACTTTTTGCCCGGGCTGGCTTTGAACCGTGTTCTCAGATTTCAGCCTCCTGATTAGCTAGGATTACAGGCATGAGCCACTGGCGCCCAGCTGTCACCTCACGTTATTAAGAGTGGCTGTTATCAAAAACTTAAATAATAAGTGCCGATTAGGATATCTCTGTATACTGTTGTTAGGAATGTAAATTAGTGTATCCATAATGGAAAACATAGAGATTCCTAAAAAAATCTAAAAATAAAATTGCCATATGATCCAGCAATCCCACTCCCCAGTATACTAAAGGAATGAAGTCAGTGTATCAGAGACGTCTGTTCTCCCATGCTCATTGCAGCACTATTCACAATAGCCAAGAAATAAAAAACAACTGAATTCCCAATCAGCTGATGAATAGATAAAGAAAACGTAGTATATATACTTTGGATTATATACAGCTACAAACCAGAATAAAACCTTGTCATTTGCAACAATATGGATGAAACTGCAGGTCCTTATGTTAACTGAAATAAGCCAGACACAGAAAGGTCAATATTCAGGACCCACTGAGAGAGAAAGGTACAGACCTGAACATTTATATAAAAGGCAGAAAGATTCGAAGACTGTATTTGTACTCCAGGGTATTTTCATGAAAATTGCTGGAAGGGATATACAAGAACCCAATAAAAGTGGTGAGCATGGGAAAAGTGGTCTACATATAAATGTAGATGCTGGAATGAGACCACAAATACATTTTTCTTTTTACATCGTTTTGAGTTTTGAAACAGCATTGTTGTATTCTCAATGAGAAAGTAAACAAAAAGCATGAAAAACTGCAAAGAACAATTTTTGTGAGTATTTCTTCTAGATAAATATATATATAGATATATAAAGGATAGCTTTCTATCATAACTAGAAAGGTTTTAGTTCAGTAATATAATGACTTAAAGCAGAAACCATCACTGCATGAGGGCAACAAATACATTGTACTCATAGTAGGCTGAGTATTCACTCAGTAGGGATTACTTCACTCATGAAGTTACCAGAATTAGTATTAGAAACTGATAAAATAAATTAACTGTTTTAAGAAAAAAATGAGATGAAAATGCTAAAGAATACTGTTACCACAAGTTGAAATATCTAAAGTAGCTATAATTAAATATAGTTCAGAGACTGACCTTGTTTTAGGCAAGCAAATAAAATGAACAAGAAGGAATTTTGCAAACCAAGGGCAAATCAGAATTACTTACTGTTTGCTAGGAACACTGGTTGATAATTTGCAATGTAGTTCATTTGAGAGTCAAATATCATTTAATATATCAGATATAATGACATCTCAAAAAATCAGATAAATCAGGTGCAGGAGGTTCACACTTTTAATCTTAGTCACTCAGGAAGTTGAGACCTGGAAGATTGATTCCAAGTCATTACAGGCAGGAAAAGTCCATTAGACTCCATCTCAACCAGCAAAAAATCAAGCTGAGAGTATGCCTCAAGTGATAGAGCACTATCCATGAGTAAGCAAGTTGGTGCAAGTATGAGGCTCCAAAGTCTTGAGTTCAAGCCTCAGTCCTGAGGCAAGGGTCGGGGGAGAAAGTCCAAGTATTTTATCTGCTGTTCTTGAGAAAGGAGAAATTTCAAAGTGCTAAAATAATAAATGAATGGACAAATCTTCCTATTTAAAAATAAAGACTTCTGTATTGAAGAACAACTGACAAGATATTTAAAATAAGTGAAATGAATAGTAATTTTGCAATATAAGCAACTTATATAAGTGGCTAAAGAAAGCAAAAGAAATTTATTCCATCACTCCAGCAAGTCTGGAAAAGTTTGGAAAGAAAGGGAATGAGAGTCATAGGAGAAAGTTGTGACTAATAAATAAACAGGTTGCTGCACAACATTTAGTATCTTGCAAAATTTGAAGATGGTTGCAAGGTAA
>NW_012269749.1:0-1360 GCF_000151885.1 Dipodomys ordii
AAACTTTAAAAACTTGAAAAAGGAAATCAAAACAGAACTTAGAAAATGGCAAAAACTCCCATGCTCCTGGATTGGAAAGATTAACATCGTGAAAATGGCATTACTTCCCAAGGCTATCTACAAATTCAATGTGAACCTATCAAAATTCCAACCTCATTCTTCAAGGAAATAGAAGAGGCAATCCAAAAATTCATATGGAACAATAAAAGACCTCGAATAGCAAAAACGTTCCTCAATGGAAAGAACACTGCTGGAGGAATATCAATACCAAATTTCAAACTGTACTATGAAGCCATAGTAATCATAACACCTTGGTACTGTCACATGAACAGACCTCAGGACCAATGGAATAGAATTGAAAACCCAGAAATGAACATACGGACCTATAGCCATCTAACCTTTGCTAAGGGAGCTAAAAAAATAAAATGGAACAAAGACAGCCTCTTCAGTAAATGGTGCTGGCAAAATTGGTTAACTACTTGTAGAAAACTAAAGCAAGATCCTTATATATCACCCTGCACCAGAATCAACTCCAAATGGATCAAAGATCTCGGAGTCAAAGCAGACACTCTGAAAACATTACAGGATGGAATAGGAGAAACCGTAGGTCTCCTTGGCACAGGCCGAAATTTCTTAATAGAGACTCAGAAACACAACAAATCAAAGAAAGGTTGGACAAATGGGATTGCATGAAATTGCAGAGCTTCTGCATGGAAAAGGAAATAGCTAGCAAGCTCAATAGAAACCCCATGGATTGGGAGAAGATCTTCACAAGCCATACAACGGTCAAGGGTCTCATCTATAAAATATACCTGGAACTCAAAAAATTAAATCCCCCAACAACAAATCCTCTAAGGAACAACTGCCCAATAAATAAGTGGGCGAAAGACTTAAAAAGAAACTTCTCTGAAGAAGAAAGATGGATGGCCAATAGACACATGAAGAAATGCTCAACCTCCCTAGCCATAAAAGAAATGAAAATCAAAACAACATTGAGATACCACCTCACACCAGTTAGAATGGCAAAAATCAAGAACTCTAATAACAACAGATGCTGGAGGGGATGTGGACAGAAGCGAACCTTACTTCATTGTTTGGTGGTAGTGTAAACTTGTTCAACCACTTTGTGAAGTACCATGGAGGTTCCTCAAAATACTCTACACAGAGCTCCCCTATGACCCAGCAATCCCACTTTTGGGCATTTCCCCAAATGTTTTCAAACAAGACCACACTAAAGCTACCAGCACAACTACGTTTATCGCAGTATTATTTACCATAGCTAAGATGTGGAACCAACCCAGATGCCCCTCAGTAGATGAATGGATCAAGAAAATGTGGTATATATACACAATGGAATTCT
>NW_012269749.1:3430-4794 GCF_000151885.1 Dipodomys ordii
TCACCACAGAAACAAAAAAGATTCAGAAAATTATGGGGCTGGGAAGGTGGCTCAGTGGTAGAGTGCTTGCCTTGCATGCCTGAGGCCCTAGGTTCGATTCCTCAGCACCACATAAGCAAAAAGAAAAAAGCCAAAAGTTGTGCTGATTCAAGTGGTAGAGCGCTTGCCTTGAGCTGAATTGCTGAGGGACAGCACTCAGGCCCAGAGTTCAGGCCCCACCACCGGACCAAACAAAAAAAGGAAAATTATAAGGGAATACTTCTCAAACCATTATGCTAATAAGTTTGAGAACTTGGCAGAAATGGATCTTTTCCTAGCAAATAATGAGATACCAGAAATAAACCAAGATGAGTTAAACCATCATAATAGGCCCATATCAAACACTGAAATAGAAACAGCAATAACAGACCTCCCATCAAATAAAAGCCCAGGACCAGATGGTTTTACAGTAGAATTCTACAAGGCCTTCAAAGCAGAACTCACACCAATACTCCTTCAACTCTTACATGAAAGTTAAAGTTCACTACCAAATTCATTCTATAAAACTATAATAACCCTCATCCCCAAACCAGGAAGGGACTCATCAAAGAAAGAGAACTATAGATCCATATCTTTGATGAATATAGATGCAAAACTTCTCAACAAAATTTTGGCAAATCGACTTCAACAATTCATCCAAAAGAAATCATACACCACAACCAAACAGGATTCATTTCAGGGATGCAAAGCTGGTTCAATATATGCAAATCAAATAACATAATTCATAACATCAACAAGAGCAAGGATAAGAACCGCACGGTTATCTCAATAGATGAAGAAAAAGCATTTGACAAGATCCATCACCCCTTTATGATGAAGGTTCTGGAAAAACTAGGAATCCATGGGACCTACCTCAATACAATAAAGGCTGTATATGACAAACCTACAGCCAGTATTATACTCAATAGTGACAAACTAAAGCCATTGCCTCTAAACTCAGGAACGAAACGAGAATGCCCAATCTCTCCACTGCTCTTCAATCTAGTATTAGAATGCCTAGCTACAGCCATAAGACAAGATGCAAACATAAAGGGGATCCAAAGAGGGAAAGAAGACATAAAACTCTCCCTCTTTGCAGATGATATGATCTTATATCTTATATTTAAAGAATCCCCTGGAATCCACTCCCAAATTATGCAAGGTCATTCAAAACTTTAGCAAAGTAGCAGGGTATAAAATTAACCCTCAAAAATCAATGGCTGCCGGGCGCTGGTGGCTCTGGCCTGTAATCCCAGCTACTCAGGAGGCTGAGATCTGAGGAATGCGGTTCAAAGCCAGCCCCGGCAGGAGAGACCGTGAGACTCCTATCTCCAATAAACCACCAG
>NW_012269750.1:0-431 GCF_000151885.1 Dipodomys ordii
AGCAAGTTAGGCAAGTCTGCACTGTCCAACGTTGTCCCCTGCGGCCTGGGGTAAAGGTGGGAGAAAGGAAGAGTGTCTAGGCCGCTGAGGAGAAAGGTCTGCACCAGTTTTGCCTCCCCTGTTTTTTAGTAGGAATCTCACCCCTACCTTTCTTTTGTAACTCAATCAATCTTTTGTAACTCTTTTATGATGCATTTTAAATTCCTTAACTGGACTCGAGGAATTTCGAATTTCTTAACTGCACTCAAGATCTGCTGTAGCCCTCTTTAACATCCCCTTTCTTGCCCCTGCTTACCTCAAATTCCCACCTCTGGAACCCTCATTTTTTTTTTTTTCTTTTGGCCAGTACTGGGGCTTGAACTCTGGGCTTAGGCTTCTTTTGCTCAAGGCTAGCACTCTAACAGTGCCACTTCAGGGTTTTTCTTTTTTTT
>NW_012269750.1:886-1846 GCF_000151885.1 Dipodomys ordii
GAACCCAGGGCCTCATGCATGCAAGGCAAGCGCTCTACCACTGAGCCACCTTCCCAGCCCCACTTCTGGGTTTTTCTGTTTATGTGGTACTGAGAAATGGAACCTAGGGCATCATGCAGGCTAGGCAAGCACTCTACTACAAAGCCATCTTCCCATTTCTTGAGGGCAAGCAATCCTCAACCATGCCTGGAATTCCTGTTTTTGACGAACCTCACCAATATTGGTATGAAAACAAAACAATCTACTTTCTCAATGAAAGCCCCACCCTCTTTTCTTCTACACTATTTAAATTGTTCTTGGTCCAGGCACTAGTGGCTCACACCTATAATAATAATAACTACTCAGGAGGCAGAGATCTAAGGATCATGGTTCATTGCCAGACCTCGCAGGAAATTCAGTGAGACTTTTTTTTTTGGGGGGGGGGGTCTGGTCGTGGGGCCTGAACTCTGGGCCTAGGCCCTGTCCCTCTCCCTCAGCTCAAGGATAGCACTCTACCACTTGAACCACAGCGCCACTTCCGGATTTTTTTCCTGCTTATGTGGTGCTGAGGAATCGAACCCAGGGCCTCATGCATGCAAGGCAAGCGCTCTACCATTGAGCCACTTTCCCAGCCCCATCGGTGAGACTCTTTTCTCCAATTAACCACCAAAAACCAGAAGTGGAGCTGTGGCTCTCATTAGTGGAGTGCTAGCTTTGAGCAGAAAAAGCCCAAGGACAGCACCTGGCCCTGAGTTCAAACAGGATCGGAAAAACAAAAAAAAACAGAAAGTAAATTGTTCTTAATCTATAACTTGAATAACAATGAGGAATCTAGCATTTGAGAAATCTTAGAAACTTGACACGTTTTATTTTTCTGTGAGTCCTAGGGCTTGAACTCAGGATCTGGGCACTGTCCCTGAGCTTCTTTTGCTCAAAGGTAGCTGTCTATCAATTGAGCCACAGCACCACTTCCGACTTTTT
>NW_012269751.1:0-1469 GCF_000151885.1 Dipodomys ordii
TATCTTTTGGTAAATGCATGGAGGTAAGAATGGCAGATTATCTAGAATAGATTTCTTTCTTTTCTTTTTCTTTTTTTTTTTTTTGCCAGTCCCAGGCCTGGAGCTTTCTTTTGCTCAAAGCTAGCACTCTACCACTTGAGCCACAGCGCCACTTCCAGCTTTTTCTGTTTATGTGGTACTGAGGAACTGAACCTAGGGCTTCATGCATACTAGGCAAGCACCTTACCACTAAGCCATAGTCCCAGCAACCTCTAGAATAGATTCCTATTCCAATGAGGATAAATGATCAAATTGCTATTCCTAAGTAATAAAAAGGGCAATGTAATCAACCTGCCACGTGGTGGCAGTATTTTCTTGTAGAGCATGGTACTGAATTGAGAGAGTTCAAGGTCTGTGGACTAGAGAGAGTAGAAGTCAGGTTGTCATTCAGCAGTGGTCAGATCAGCCAGATCAGCTTTACTGAGAGGAAGCCCACATTCTGTTCATGAGCTGCACAAGCTCTGAAATGTTTGAGAAAAGAATCTGAGAATCACTAAATGGATAATCTTGTCCATCAATAGTTCAAAACATCTCAACCATAAAGGCAAGTTGATAGTCACTCACACGGGACACAAACTCTTCCTGGATCATTTCAACATACTGGCTCATGTGTATTTCCCCTAAATCTCCAGCTACCAATTCAGTTAGTTTCTTTCCTTCTTTCTAGATCTTTGAACATATACTCACCCTGTTAGCCCCTGTCCTTGAGCTGATAGATTTGCATCTCAGTAGATCTCTACTTTTTGTACTGACCAAAGCTACACTAACAGGTAAGATTTGCATCTTACCTGTTTTATTGTTTTTTTTATTGTTGTTGTTGTTGGTCATAGGTTGTTGGTCATGGGGCTTGAACTCAGGGCTGGGGCACTCACTGTCCCTAAGGTTTTTTTGGAGGGGTCCGGTCATGGGGCCTGAATTCTGGGCCTGGGCGCTGTCCCTTAGCTCTTCAGCTCAAGGCTAGCACTCTACCACTTGAGCCACAGCGCCACTTCTGGCTTTTTTCTTTTTGCTTCTGTGGTGCTGAGGAATCCAACCCAGGGCCTCAGGCATGCAAGGCAAGCGCTCTACCACTGAGCCATCTTCCCAGCCCCAATAATGGCCCTGTTTTAAATGACACAAAGTCGAATGGTTTGCCTAGGGTTATACAGTAAAGCAGGCAGTGCTGTTCAATGTTTAAAATGCTTTCTGTGGTAGAAGTTTTATTCGTGTAAAGTTGTGTAGCATCATCTCTAATACCTATTTTTTATTACTTATAATACTTCATTCTTAATTCTTTTGATATTGAACCTTCCACTGAAGTCTGTTGTCAAAAAATGAGTCCTTTGGGAACTATCAGCAAGAAGGGATTAGGAACTATTTTATTTGCTGTTATCTTCTGAGATGAAGATAAAGCAAGAGGTAGCTGAGCAAAATACAAGTGTTTTTTTTTT
>NW_012269751.1:2837-5060 GCF_000151885.1 Dipodomys ordii
CTTCCCAGCCCTCCATGAAACTCTTATCTCCAATAAACCACCAGCAAACCAGAAGTGGCACTGTGGCTCAAGTTGTAGAGAGCTTACTTTGAGCTAAAGAGCTCAGGGACAGCTCCCAGGCCCAGAGTTCAAGCCCCAGGCCCAACCGAAAAAAAAAAAGGCTCATGGGATTTTCTGTCTAGGCTGGTTTTGAACCCCAATCCTCAGGTCTGTCTCCTAAATGGCTAGGATTACATACATGAGCCAGAAAAAGATTGATTAGAACATATTGTAAAAATGTATATAAATGTAATATTGAAATTCCCCTTTCCGCTGTGTACTAGTGGCTCATGCCTGTCATCCCAGCTACTCCGGAGGCTGAGATCTGAGGATCACAATTCAAAGCCAGCCCAGGCAGGAAAGTCCGTGAGACCCTTCTCTCCAATTAACCACCAGAAAACCAGAAATGGCCTTGTGGCTCAAGTGATAGAAGGCTAGCCTTGAGCTGAAGAGCTCAGGGACAGCACCCAGGCTCAGATTCAAACCCCACAACTGACAAACAAAACAAAACAGAAATTCCTCTTTCTAACCTAAGCTTAAAAAAGAAACCCACAAAAAACAAAAGTAGAAAAAACAAAAAGGCTTATCAGAAACAATTTTATCTCATCTTCTTTATGTGCTTTTTTGAGTTGTGTTTTTTGCTAGTCTTGGGGCTTGAACTCTGTGCTTACATGCTCTCCCTTAGCTTTTTCACTCAAGGCTAGCACTCTGCCACTTGAGCCACAGCTGCACTTTCAGCTTTTTGAAGTTAATTGGAGATAAGAGTCTCACTAAGTTTCCTTCCTTCCAGGTTGGCTTCTAATCACGATCTTCAGATTTCAGCATCCTAAGTAGATAGGATTACAGGAATGAGTCACAGGTGCCCAGCTCCTTCATGTGTTCTTATTTATCTTTTATTTCATTATTTGTGTGGTAACAGGGATTGTTACAGGACCTGACCTTACTAGGAATCACTCTACCATTGAGTCATGTCTGTAGTTCTTACTGGTTTTGTCACCACACACAAAATTCTTTTCTTTGTTATTGTTGGTAGTGGGGCTTGAACTCAGCATCTGAGGGATGTCCCTGAGTTTTTTTTTGCGGGGGGGTCTGGTCGTGGGGCTTGAATTCTGGGCCTGGGCGCTGTCCCTCAGCTCTTCAGCTCAAGGCTAGTGCTCTACCACTTGAGCCACAGCGCCACTTCCGGCTTTTTTCTTTTTGCTTATGTGGTGCTGAGGAATCAGACCCAGGGCCTCAGGCATGCAAGGCAAGCGCTCTACCACTGAGCCACCTTCCCAGCCCTTCCCTGAGTTCTTTTGCTCAAGGGTAGTGCTCTACCACTTTGAGCCACAGCTCCACTTCTAGTTTTCTGATTAATTGGAGAAAAGAGGCTCAGGGAAGTTCCTGTCTGGGCTGAGTTTGAACCCCATTCTTCAGATTTCAGCCTTCTGAGTAGCTAGGATTTACCGGTGTGAACCACCAGCACCTGGCTAATACACAGAGTTCTTACAGTGTATCAGAGACATTTTCATTCTTTTTTTTTCTCTCTGCTAGAGATGGAACCCATGATCTTGCACATACCACACAAGTGCTTTATCACTGAGCTGTATCTCCAGATCAGAAGACACCTTTAGATACTGTCTGTCATTTTACTTAATCCACACAAGAAAACTGGAATGTAAGTTCAGTATCTTCCTTCCTTCCTTCTCTCCCCCCTCTTCCTTCCTACCTTCCTTCCCTCCCTCCCCTCCCTCCCTCCCTTCCTTCCTTCCCTTCCTTCCTTTCTTCTATTTTAGATTAGAAAACTAGTGACCAGAGAAAGTAAGTAACTAACCCAAGATCCTCTAGGTAGAAAATAAGCAGGAATTCGAATTTAGGTAAATTGATCCAAACCTCATAAGGAACCCAGGCAATCTCAAGATATGAGGTAGCCTAGAATTCCTGTTAGATCTTGTAGGGACTGTGCGAACAAAGTGAGAGGGGAAAACTCAATCCACCAATCCTTCCTCCTGAAAGGGATCTTACCTTATAAAGAAATGTCCTCACAACTGCTGTCAACCCAGTCAGGTAAATCAAGGGCATGGAGAAATTTACCTAACAAATAACTATATATGGGCTGGGAAGGTGGCTCAGTGGTAGAGCGCTTGCCTTGCATGCCTGAGACCCTGGGTTCGATTCCTCAGCACCACATAAGCAAAAAGAAAA
>NW_012269752.1:0-2055 GCF_000151885.1 Dipodomys ordii
AAAAAAAAAAAAGCTCAGGGACAGCACTTAGTCCCTGAGTTGAAGCCTAGGACCTGCTGTAAACAGAACAATGGGAGAGGTGACATTGATCAAGATGTTTTGTACTCATAACCTGACTGGTGGAGTTGAAACCTCTTTGTACAAATACTTAAAAAGGGGGAGGGAGGGCTGGGAATGTAGCTTAGTGGTAGAGTGCTTGCCTCGCATGCACGAAGCCCTGGGTTCAATTCCTCAGTACCACATACACAGAAAAAGCTGGAAGTGGCACTGTGGCTCACGTGGTAATGTGCTAGCCTTGAGCAAAAAGAAGCTCAGGGACAGTGCCCAGGCCCAAACTTCAAGCCTCAGGAATAGCAAAACAAAACAAAAACAAGCAAACAAACAAAAAATGGGCACTGTTGGCTCATACCTGTATACCCCAGCTATTCAGGAGGCTGAGATCTGAACATCACAGTTTGAAGCCAGTCAGGACAGGGCAGCAAAGTCTGTGAGTCTCTTATCTCCAATTAATCCCAGAAAACTCGAGAAGTGGTGCTGTGGCTTAAGAGGTAGAGTATTAGCTTTGAACAAAAAAGGATCTAGCCCCGTGGACCAGCAAAGCAACAACAACAAAAAAGCAACAGTGTTCTGAGACCATGAGTAAGGCATAACCAACTATTGCCTAATAAGCACAAGAGCAGATGTTAAAAAAGAGAGAAAAAAAAGTAAGAGAGAGAGAGAGAGAGAGAGAGAAAATGACATCCTGTAATCTATTCTCCCAGAGAGGGCCACTTGCTCACATTGATGTTCCACCCCACCTATTGGCTACTTTTATCAGCAGCCTCCCCCAGGAATCTCCAGTTTATCCCCCACTACCTTACCCTTCCCAGACTCACTGCCAGATGTGTCCTAAACTGCCTCCTTTCTTACCCCAAACCAGCCCATCTAGCTACCTGGCTGTTCAGTCCCCCAAGATGCCCTGCCTCTGTTTCTTTCATCAACCCTCAGGATCTGTCTGATGTTATAATCTGCAGCCTCTGACCCCACAGGATCATATTTGCCTCGAATCCTCTGTGTGTGTGTGTGTGTCTGTGTGTGTGTGTGTGTGTGTGTGTGTGTGTGTGGCAAGCACTCTACCACTTGAGCCATGCCTCCACTCTTGGCTTTTTGGTGGTTAATTGGAGATAAGAATATCATCAACTTTCTTGCCTGGATTTGCTTGGAGCCGAGATCCTTAGATCTCAGCCTCTTGGATAGCTAGGATTAAAAATGTGAGCCACTGGTGCCTGGCTTGTTTTTGAATCCTACTTTGGCTTGATCACTTAGTCCTTGATGCCTCTGAGCTATAGTCCCCACAGCAATCCACCCCAAACTAGGACCCTTTCCTTTTTTGGTTCACAGGGAAGCTGAGATGTGAAATTCACTAACCAAGGATTGCTGTCAGTCCCGAAGCATCTTCTGCCCCCTAAGTGGGTGAGGCTGTTATCTCAGTTAATCAATGGGCAGTTGAGGTGATCCTGCTGTGTGAAGCAGGCAATGGACTGCAAGGGCTAGATGGACTGAGCTATGGACTCTCCTTTGGGCAAAGCCACGTTTTTTTAGGGAAGGGGACCCAAGGAACCATTGAACCCAGTGTATAGGGGAAGCTCTGGCTTGCTGACAACCCAGCTTGACTGGGGACTGGGACATCCGTCACACAGGTGGCTTGGGGACCTGGCAGAAGGAGACGAGCTTCAAGAGCTTGGGTATTGCAATTTTGGTTATGGGAAGCCCTCTTAGAAGCCTGCTAAGTGCAGTGGCTCCTGATCCGGTCAGCCTGGGGCATCACTTTCCCTTATGGGCCTTATTGCTCTGCGGAACCGTTTGGGTCTTGGGTAGGGCAAGGTATTATGGTGAAAGTCCCAGTGGAAGATTTCATCAGGACTTTGTGCCATGAATTTGATATTGGAGGTTCACGGGGCTGGGAAGGTGGCTCAGTGGTAGAGTGCTTGCCTTGCATGCCTGAGGCCCTGGGTTCCATTCCCCAGCACCACATAAGCAAAGACTTGTCTCCCCTTCTCCAGCCCCCACTCCCAT
>NW_012269752.1:7177-10795 GCF_000151885.1 Dipodomys ordii
CGCGGGGGTCGGGGGAGGCTGCGGTCGGAGCCGAAGGCGAGGGCGGCGCCCAGGGATTCGAGCTGCGCGGGGGAAGAGGTGAGTGGGGCCGGGATTGCAAGGGGCCGGAGCCGCGGGGCCCCCCCCCGGAGCCGCCGCTTTGTCCGACTGCTCGGGCTTGAGGCTGCCGGGCGCGGAGGAGTCAGTGTTTGCGGGCTCGAGGGGAAGCGGCCGGGGACACAGCCGCCCGCCGAGGTCCTGCCTGCGACCCCCGGGGAGGGCTTTCGGGAGCGGGCCAGCCGCGTCCGCACCTCCCGGGGCCGGAGGGGCGGGCCCGCCGGGAGCAGGGCCCCGGGGAGCCGGGGACCCTCGTGCTGTCGGGCGCGCGGCCGGGATCCTGCTCAGGCTCCCCGAGCTGCTCTGGTTCCCCCACCCCTGACGGAAAGTTTGGGGCGGGCTTGGACCGAGGCCGATGTTGTGGGATCGGATTTCCCTGCCGCGGCCCCCCGCCCGCCGGGTCCGCTGGGGAGGCGGGCTGGCTCGAAAAGCCAGGCCCCCCAGTCCGAACCTGACCGCCCGGTCCCGCGCTGGAGCGCCGCCATCCCTGGCCGGGCTGCTTGAGGTGGGCTAGGGTGCGGGGTGCTCAGCCTGGAGCCCGCAATCCCCCGCCCCCCCACCCCCGCCCCGCGGCCCGGGGAGGAGCTGGGGGTGGGGGCTCTGCTGCGCGGGAGATGCTCTCAGCACGCCTTGGGGTTCGACCTGAGCCCGGGGCAAGGGGCAGAGGAAGGTGGGGGGAGGATGTAGGAGGGGGGGACTGTCGGGGGCCCACGACGCTCCGGCCCCGCTCCCTTCCCGCGCTGGGGTTGCAGGCCGACAGGGGGCGTCCGCAGGCCGGGCTCCGCCACGCTCCCGGAGCCGCCGCTTTGTTTGCATTCAAATCCCGGGAGCTGGGGGGAGGGGAGAACCGGGACTGAAGGTGACGACCCCGAAATGGGGTCTTGGCGGGGGTCCCTTGTTCCGGGGTAAGCCGATCCCGGGCTTGGGTGAGCCACTACCCGGCACAGTAGAGCTGGAGCAGAGGAAATCAGTCCTGCTGGCCTGCCGAGGCCGGGGTCCCTGGGGCGCAATCTCGGGAGTTGGGAAGGTTCGTCGGACCCAGGGGAGCGCCGCGGGCGCCGGCCGCGCGCGTGCGTCCCCGCCGTCCTGGAGGAACCCCGCCGGGGATCCCGCCCCTTAGCTTCTCCCCGCCCGCCCGCGCCGCGAGGCGATCCCGGCGTAGCCCGGAGCTTCGCGGTCCGGTGGCCCCTTAGCCAGAGAGGTGTAGCGTCTCCGTGGAGGCTGTGCGGGGAACAGGATGAGGCCTGGTCCTGTCCACGCCCATCCCACCCACTTCCTGCCTCCCTCTTGGGCAACAAAGGGGCCTCGGGAAGCTGGGCCCCTTCGGCTCCCGGCCCTACTCCCGCTCCGGCTCTGCTGAGGTGGAACCCGGTTCAGGGCTCTGCGTGGCTATTGTCTGCGCCGAGGGAGGAGACCGGCTGGCCCAGGCCCTTTACGCGCTCCTCGTCAGGCCCCAGGGGTGGGCTCTGCGAATCCCACCTCGGTGCCGCCCTAGTCCAACCGAGGGGCTGCTTTCCCCTATTTTAGGGCTTGAAGCTCAGCCGAGCCCCAGAATTGCAGCTCCTGCTTCATGGAAGAAACTTAAGTCTTTGGGGCCAGAAGGTGGGAGTGGAGTCCTCCCCCGACCCCCGAAAATTGTTTTTCTACAGTATTTCCTGTTAGTGGGAGTAGGAATAGCCTGGAAACCTGGAGGATTTCATTTCTTGATGTCTGTCCACGCCTCCTGCTGACTCAGCTCTTCCCTCGGTCCTCCAGGGAGACCTCATTTTCTCTGGAGTAAGGGGCCTGAGGCCAGGTGCAGGGGGGCTAGGTCCCACTTGAATCCAAGGGGTCCTGGGGAGCTCTGATCAGGTGTGTGTTTTATGCTGCCCTCTCTACATTCTAGGTTGTTTTCTTGGACTGTGATGCTAACCATTTCTTTTCCTCTTAGGGCAGCTGGCCTGGAATATAGAGCCTGCCTGTGTGCCATGGCCCCACACTGGGCTGTCTGGCTGCTGGCAGCAGGGCTGTGGGGCCTGGGCATTGGGGCTGAGGTGTGGTGGAACCTTGTGCCCCGGAAGACAGTATCTTCTGGGGGTGAGTGTCCAGGGGAAAGGGTGGGAGGGTAGCAGGAGGGACACTTGGGGAAAAACAAGAGCTTGCAGAAAGTACAGGGATGCAGTTAAAGAATTATCCCCAATTATGAATTGTCTTTATTCCTCTGTGTGTGTGTGTGTGTCTGTCTGTCTGTCTGTCTGTCTGTCTGTATGTATGTCTTCTAAGAAATGTGTCAGGGCCCCAAGAGACTCAAAACTGATAGTACAGGTCAGGACCTGAGATTTGCCCTCTTCTGATAATTAGGATACCTCTGGGGAGCCTCTTGCTAACCCCCAACCCAGACCTGGCCGGTGATATACAGGGAGAAAGATACGGCCCATTCTGTGTCATTCTCCTGTGTCTCACTTCTTGAATTATCACTAGTGCTGGAAGCCCAGAGAAAGAAGAACCAGGATAGGTAAAAGCCAAAGCTTCACTCCCACCCCTAGGCTTTCTAGCTTTCTTCCTCTGGAAGCCCCATTATCCACCCTGCTGGACCCCCTGTTGCTGATGTCTTTTGGTGGCCCTGGATGGATGTGTGTATTTGCACGTGTACATATGGAGGGGTCCGGATCCTGGCAGTGCTCTTTGGGCACACACGCCTGTATGAGAGGTGATGTCAGGTGTTTGTGTCATCTCTGTACTCTGGGGACCTGGGGTGAGCTCACCTCCCACAGGCTGCACCCAGGTGCTAATGAAACTCTCCCATCATTGCCTCCAAAGACTGAGGCTGATTTGATGGGACCTTTTAGACTACTAGACAGGTATTTTTTTGGGTGTGTGTGTGTGTGACAAGGACTACAGGACCATGGATGTTGTACCCTATGTGTATTGCAAGGCTTCCCAGGCCTTAGGCTACCAGTGCCATTGCTGGTCCCAGCCAGGCCTCCCAATCCCAACTCCTTTCATTTTCTCTCTCTGCCACCCCTGCCTGTCCCAGGGCCATCTGTGCTTGCATCTCCAGCAGTCTGGATTTGGTCCTGCTGGAGTGAAGGGTTTTCTGAGACAAGTAGTGCTTATATCTGTTCCTGTAACTCCTACTCTGCTGAATCAGCTGCCAGGGTCTGGCTGGACCCTGATGTGGGCAGCAGAACAAAGAAGGAAACACCCTCAGAGGAAGATGAGGTGGGAAGTGCCCAGCTCCGAGCTGGAGATGCTGCTGACCCTGAGAGTGAGAGCCATCAGTCTGATGGTTTCCTCTGGCCGGAAGCTGTGGCTGAGAGATCCTTCCTTCCTCCTTACCAACCGGATTTGCCTCCTCCCAGGCTGAGGAAGGCCATAGGGGCCTGGGTGGGGCTGTTAGAGCAAAAGCCTATTCAGAAAATATCCTTAAGTCCAGTCAGGCCTGGCTAGCATCTGCATGTGAAATGTCAGTTTCTTTTTGTGCCAGCACTGGGGCTTGAACTCAGGGTCTGGGTACTGTCCCTGAGCTTTTTTTTTTTTTTT
>NW_012269753.1:0-1359 GCF_000151885.1 Dipodomys ordii
GAAGTGGCGCTGTGGCTCAAGTGGTAGAGCGCTCGCCTTGAGCTGAAGAGCTGAGGGACAGCGCCCAGGCCCACAGTTCAAGCCCCATGTCCGACAAAAAAAAAAAAAAAAATTCAACTACAAATTATTCAAAAGTCTGAGGAGTTTTAGGATAGTTTAATCTTGACTGAATATACCTCTGTTTTTCACTTGTTTATATGTAAAATATGTGGGATATAGGTACATGAATATGATAAATAAAACATGGCTTCATAGCCATTAACCTATTGAAATCACATGCATTTATTTACAACAGTTTTAAAAATTAAGAAACTTGCCGGGCGCTGGTGGCTCACGCCTGTAATCCTAGCTACTCAGGAGGCTGAGATCTGAGGATCGCGGTTCAAAGCCAGCCCGGGCAGGAGAGACCATGAGACTCCTATCTCCAATAAACCACCAGAAGTGGCGCTGTAGCTCAAGTGGTAGAGCGCTCGCCTTGAGCTGAAGAGCTGAGGGACAGCGCCCAGGCCCAGAGTTCAAGCCACACGACCGACAAAAAAAAAAAAAAAAAAAAATTAAGAAACTTGATATAAGTACAGTGGATATTGGTAAAGATGGTAAAATAGGGAAGAGTGAATGAGCTAGAAGCAATTGCATTTTTTTGTTCATAGGATTTCTTGTTTCAGTTTAAACCAAATACATAGTTGTCACCTGGAAGAACAATGTACTTGGAATTAGTAGTCACTCAATGTTTGTAAACACGAACAAGGGTTGTTAATCCAAATCTCTGAGGACTCTTGAAAATATCCTTTTGTGCATAGGTGCTGAACATAATAAATCTATTCCCTGTATGTGTTTTTTTAGCTCAGGAAATGCCTTCCACTTTTCTCTAAAGACATTGAAGATATCTAGTGTGATTAATTATAGTCAAGCCCCAGTTTGCACATGCCAGATTATTTGTACTATATTTTTGGGCAAAAAGTCAGATAGGGATAAAAAGTAAGTAACTAAATTCTAAATGTGAGTTCAAGTGTTGAAATGATTGGATGGGTAGGCAGATGTGTTAAATGATGGCCCTCTTAAAACAGTATAACTTTGAGTTTCAAATGTATTTTTTAGAGTTCTATTCTTTTGCATATTCTACAAAACTAGGCTTGAGTATTTTGTGTATGAACTCACCCTTGAAAAGTTAGACAGAAAAGAATTGAATTTTATTTTGGTGCTCCATATATAGAAAATTACTTTGAGGTTTGTAAGGAAAAAGAATCTATATTCTATAGAATGCTAATTTGTTATTTTTGATAATAATTATCAATTAATTACTAATGTTTTATTTTTTATCCAATGTTAACTTTATAAGAAATTGTCTTAGTATTGTAG
>NW_012269754.1:0-3242 GCF_000151885.1 Dipodomys ordii
TATTTTTTATTGTGAAAATACTGTACAGAGGGGTTACAATTACATGGGCAAGATAATGAGTACATTTCTTATCAAGCATTGTAGCCTCCTCCTTTGTTTACCCTTCCCATCCCTTCCCATCCTCCCCCGCCCCCTCAATCCATTTTCTAGTGCTTAAAATGAGCTAATTTTGTGCCAAACACTTCACTAAGCATAGTTTATAAAGCACTATACAAGACGCCATGGCTTTTCTTTAGGGATTCAGAAGAACTCCGTAGGAGAGAAGTGCAGTATGCTCTGGATCACAGAGCAAGGGACACCGAAAGCATGACAGTGTAGGAGCTGGGAAATGAATTGTCAAGAAAAGAATTATCCATAATGTTGTGGTAAACAAGATTTGATAGCCATGTGGGAGTTAGCCCAATCATGCAAGTGGCAGGGATAAAGCAAGAAGGAAGAAGCAAGAGTGAAAAAAAGAGTCCACTCTAGCAGCAGGTGCAAAATTTCAGAGACTATACAAAACAGAGAATATTTAAGAGAAGCAGAAATCTCATTATGAAGATAACATATGGTGGGATGTAAAAAAAGGTAAAAATAAAGCTGCAGAAATTGGAATGCATGCAAGTAATTACAAATGATTTCATAAACTTGTTATGTTAAGATCTTAGACTCATTATTTTTATTTGTCAGTTGGAGTGTCTTGGGAGGAATTTGTTGGAAAATTGCTGTTATAAAGTTGTAATGAAGGAGGAAATGTCTTTGGCACTGCTAGAGCCATCAAGTTTCCTTTAGTTCTCAATAGTAATTACCATCTTAATGTATACTGAGCTATGTTCTAGATGGGAGATAAGCAACAAATAGCGTTGTGCCTAATTTCAAGGAACTCATTTTATTGAAGGATATTGATAATCAAACAGATTTTTGTAGTACAAAGGCCAAAGAAGTGTGTATGACAATTGCAAGCATGTCTAAGACTTTGAGGTTGTACATACTGAAGAAGAAACCTAGTTGTATGTATGCACCACTGTGGGAACTGGATTGGGAATAGTAGAGAGAAGGCTGTTCTGAACTTTCATGAAAGAAGATACCCATTATTAATGAGTTAGAGGAAGTAGATCATTATCGTCTTCATTTCAAGCCATTGTTTTACATAATTTGTAGTTTCATTTACTTGTGCTTTTGTTACAGTATTTGTATGATGCTATATTTTTCTTTTTTTCTTTTTGTAGGTCGTGGGGGCTGAACTCTGGGCCTGGGTGCTGTCCCTCAGCTCTTCAGCTCAAGCTACTGCCCTACCACTTGAGTCACAGAGCCACTTCTGGCTTTTTCTGCTTATGTCGTGCTGAGGAATCGCACCCAAGACCTCGTGCATGTAAGGCAAGCACTCTACCACTGAGTCAACTTCACAGCCCCAATGCTCTATTTTTCTTTAGTGAACTTTTTGTATTTTGTGTATCAGCTTGAAATATTACCTTGACTGTTGCCTATTTTGTCAGTCAGTTTTGTATCACTGTAGCAATAATGAACTTAAAAGGAAGACAATTTTATTTTGCCTTCCACTTTAGGAAGTTTACAGTTTCGGTTTTCCCTGCTGCTTTGGGGGCTATGCATAGACAGTACATCATGAAAAAAGCCCATCATAGTGTAAAGTTGCTCACATTGGAAGCAGAGAGAGAGAAAGAGTGAGAGAGAGACAGAGACAGAGACAGACACAGAGAGAGACAGAAACACAGAGAGAGACGAGAGAGTAGAGAGAGAAAAATAGAGAAAAAAAGAAAAATAGAAAGAGAGAGGAAAGGAGGGAAGGAGGGAGAGGGAAAGGAAGAGGGAGAAGGAGGAATGGGCTGAGGTCCCAATATTCCATTTAAAGACTTGCCCATGTGGTTTAAATTCCTCATATCAGGCATCATCTGTTAATGATTCCATCACATATCAAAGCATCATGGGCTGGAGAGTCACCTTTTAACAATGACGTTTTAGATCCAAACAATACTCCTGCTTACAGTAATATATTCAGAAATTTTGAAAATTCAAATTTTCATAACTGTAGTAATAGCCTCTGAATTATTTAGTAATGTTCTCCAAATACATGGCACCTCAGTAGCATGAAAAAGTCTTAAGCCATGTTGGGCATCGGTGGCTTATGGCTTATGTCTGTAATCCCAGCAATTTGGGAGTCGAAACCTGGGCAAAAACATGAGATAGTTGAAGCAAAAAAGGCTGGGGGTGTGGCTCAAGTGGTCTAACACGTTCCTAGCAGAAATAATGCTCTGAGTTCAATATTAGTACAGCCAAAAGTAAATGAAAAATAAGAAGCCTTAAGACAAAGAAGTATACTATTAATATTTTCTTTTAGAGAAAAATATAATTTTCCCAGCGTCTGTGAAATAACACCATAACTAATTACTCCAAAGACTGTACAGAACATGAAAAAATTAAGACAAGATGGAAACATTAAAGTACTGTTTGCAACCATATGATTTTTCCTTTCTATAAATGTTATCAGTTTGGTACAGAGAGAAATACAATGCTCTTCCCAAAGCACTGTTATTCATTATTCAGCATTTTGTGCTCCTGTGGGCATTTTCAAATTGATAGAATAATGACTTTTTTTTACTATCATCCCAGGGACTGAAGTTAAGCTAATAGATCTACACTTTTCAAAGATCATCCTTTTAGTAAAATTGGACACTGAGCCCTATTTCAGACTTTTCTCATGTCTGTTCCAAGCAACTTCCTCAAAATAGCAGCAAAGAGCTTTATAATAACATGCACCATTGGTTGTAGAATTCTTAGTCACCAGTCATTAGGACCTGCTGATTTGAATTCCATCCGAGTTTCAAATTATCTCCACCTATTTCCAACTCCAACTTACTTTGTCTCAGTGCTTTTATATCTTAGGCAGTTATGTAACTTCTGAAGATGTAAGAGAAAGAAAAGCTGAAGAATAAATATAAATGTGTTTCCAAGCCACTGATCAGAATTTAATTTTTGAAACACTGTAGTTTTATATTTTTTCCTTTCCTTTTAGTTGTAAATTCTTGAGATTCTGGCACCAGATTCCAAAGAGCAAGGGATAGCTGTTTTTGGCTATTCTCTTGTCAATGACCTTCACAGAGATTATTAGTTTTGTCCCTGTTCTTCTGGTTAGCATAAGAAACTGCCATGTATGCCTCCATCAGAAAGAATGACATTGCCACATTTGTTAGGAAATGGAAAGGCTTGGAAAAAATTATATTAAGTGAAGTAAGCCAAGCCCAAAG
>NW_012269754.1:10722-11186 GCF_000151885.1 Dipodomys ordii
TACTTCACTTAATATAATTTTTTCCAAGTCTTTCTATTTCCTAACAAATGGGGCAATGCCATTCTTTCTGATGGAGGCATAGAATTCCATTGTGTGTATATACCACATTATTTTGATCCATTCATCTACTGAGGGGTATCTGGGTTGGTTCCACATCTTACCTATAGTAAATAATGCTGCAATAAACATAGTCATGCTGGTAGCTTTAGTGTGGTCTTGTTTATAAACATTTGGGTAAATGCCCAAAAATGGGATTGCTGGGTCATAGGGGAGCTCTATGTGGAGTCTTTTAAGGAACCTGCATACTACTTTCCAAAGTGGTTGAACAAGTTTACACTCCCACCAACAATGAAGTAAGGTTCTCTTCTCTCCACATCCCCTCCACCATCTGTTGTTATTAGAGTTCTTGATTTTTGCCATTCTAACTGAGGTGAGGTGGTATCTCAATGTTGTTTTGATTTGCA